>NW_017132978.1:717486-759054 GCF_001652005.2 Ceratina calcarata | reverse complement strand
GGATATTTCCTTCTATACTTTTTAACACGTAGCGATTTATTATTAGCATTGTTCTTCCGACGTCTGATTTCTTTTTAATTGTAGGAAATGCATTTTTCTAAAGTAGATAAACTTTTGGGATTGACTGTATAGCCAATACATCCTTAAAAAGTAAGCAACGACTCTGAATACCGCCCGATAATCGGATCGGCTTAGAACGGGCTCGTAAGCAATCTGTGATTATAAACTGAAGTTGGCTCACGCACGGAAAAGAAAATCGCATGCACTGCGCTATTTATTACAGCACAACCTTTGTAATAATAAGTTAAGATAAATTCAAATAGAAACGTGATGGACGGTGGTACAAAGAATACTGCTGCGAGAGCTGCGCGGAGGAGCATTCGCACAAGTAAAGTAAAGGAAAACGGTAAGACAGCTGCAGTCTATGAATTCTCCTAATTAAAGACGCGAATTAATTGCGAATGTGATTGACAGTGGTTACTCGAAGTTTCGATGCCAACGTCGATACTGATTCGAGGGCGTCGCAACTGAGAATCGAACACCACACGAGAATATTCGCGTCCATGTGCCCAGACGAGATTCTCGAGTATTACGACGATTACAATACTAGGATGTACTACACCACGTTAATGCTCGGTGATATATCAGGTGCGATGAATCAGAAACAGGAAGCAGTAGAATCTGCGTTAAAAATTGTTTGAACGATAATATCTGAGCTTCGTACAATCGACACTTGTGCTTAAAGTCGCGCAATTTTATTCGAACGAACCTGAAAGGGACCTCTCAACAAAGGTTTCACGGATCTTGCCGAGAAATACACTAAAGCAGGGAAGGGAGGGCCTTCCAAATTGACGGAAACTCTGAACAGTTACATCGGCGCGATGGTACAGGAAATACTCTTCCACAACGGGGACGTGTTGAAGTTCTCCGGGGACGCGTTCATAGTAATGTGGAAGCTCCACGAAGGGATGATGATGAGGGACTTGGCAGTGGAAGCGATGAACACCGCTTGCGTCATTCAGAAACATTTCGGGACTTACGACACGGATGTTGGAGTCACTCTCAGAGGTTTATTCGCCGAGACCTATTCATTTTTGCACGATGCATGCACACTCTTCGTATCCTTCTATGAACGCGTCGAATTCGAATTTTGTAGTTAAATTAGCCATTGCTTCGGGAAAAACGTACTTCACCTCTATAGGAGATCCAGAATCCGCGTCTTATTACATTATCACTGGGAAACCGGTATGGGACGTGAAATATGCCGAAGGCTTGTGCCGGTAATGAACCAAAGGGGAAATATCACGAAGGATCGCTATTTTTATTCGTGTTTTCTCAGAGGTGGTGACATACTGGTGGCACCCAGCAGCTGGCAGTGGGTGAACCCACACGAATACGTTCACGAAACGCTACCAGATGGTATACACACTCTTATTATAACTTGCACCAGCATGTGGTATCAAGCCAGGGACGACCTATCAATCAGCACCGACGGTACGAATAAAAATAATCTGACATTTTTCTTTACGATGTTTGCCAAATAAAATATTTTCTATAAAGAGGAGGAAGAAGATGTGAATATGCCGGAAGTGCTGCAGGAACCGGTCTATATATCTAAAACGAGATTGGATCACGAGTCCCAAGTCGCGATGTTGAACCTAACTGGGAACAATTACCAAGAGGACTTCAAACAAGTCGATTATAGCTGTGAGGAAACGATCGCGTTTCAAAAGAAGTTCGATGTTCAAAAACGTGTGTTTCAGTGCGGCCGAAGATCGTGGAGATAGCGAAAGCTCGGTTGAAAGGAGCTTTAAGGAGCTACATGCTGAGGCCAGTGATTCGATCCGTGGAAATGGACGAGCCTCTGGAGTATTTAACCGAGATGAGGCAAGTGGTGATTCTGTTCATCAACGTGATCACTACGAACATCAGGAAAAGGACGTTGATCTCTCTTGTGAACTCGGCTTATAAATTAGTTTGCAAGTAAGCTCGCTTCCCTCCGTCCCTCGTCCAACGTTTTGTTCAATTCTCCTTTCGTTCTCTCGATCAAGTATCGTCGGCGAGATGCACGGATGCGTGAACAAAACATCCCTCTTCGACAAGGACCTCATGTTCCTGTGTGTGTTCGGTCTACGCGGCGACAAACACGAACTGGAATCTCAGATCGGTCTGAGATGCGCGACGAAGCTACGATCCAGTCTGCTAGCGATGGAAAATATTAAATCGGTGTCGGTGGGAGTCACGACGGGGATGACGTATTGTGGAGTAGTGGGTCACATTTTGCGAAGGGAGTACACCGTGATTGGGATGTCCGTGAACAAGGCTGCCAGGCTCATGGTCGTGTATCGAGATAAAGTGAGAATTTTAATGTCTACGGTGAATTGGTTGTATTTCTCTTTGATATTTATGGTCGCTCAGGTTGTTTGCGATCGAGAAAGTTTTCTTCATTCTCATCTCGAAGCAAGGCATTTCATTCTACAAGAACCGAGATTCTTGAAAGGAATCACAAACGTCGGTCCCATATACGAGTTTCATGAACAGGCCAAGTAATCGTTCTCGATCTACTCGAAGAAATCAGATGGCTAATTTTCGATGCACTCTCTCAGGTACACTGTGACGGATTTGGTTTGGAACAAGTATCCTTTACTCGGTCGCGATAGTGAGATAAAACTTTTTATAAGCATGTTGACGGGACTGTTGGAGTATTCTGCTAAGAGCAAAGCGCAACGCGGAGATCGGCCGGAGTACAACACGTTGATCATAAAGTAATCTCACGCTTTAAATTTTAGTCTATACAGACATATATTATTGCTATGCTCAAGTACGATCATTGGTCCCTGATAACTCTAGTAGTGACACGTATATTTTAATCTTGACTTATCAAGGGGTGAGCCACGAATAGGGAAAACGAGATTGCTAGACGAGTTCACTCAAAATATTCCGATGGGAACGCGTTGTAATTACGTTGCCTTGCAAGCTGCGGACGCCGAGGTTGACAGTTTACACATTTCAATTAAGCTTCACGATCAAATTAATCGCTTGATCCACGAACTGCAGATTTTATGCATTTGAGATTGACACAAATGTCTCGTTTCGCATAAAAATATGCAGTCTGATGCGTACATGTCCTTTTGAATTTCGAACGGATGCAGCCTGCATTACTCCTGACATCAACGAAATTTTATTTATCTCTTAGTGTAGGCCCCGTACAGCCTGATACACTTGATATTTTCAATGCCTCTCGGTTTCACCCCAACGTCCACGCGAAAAGAACGCGAAGACAAGCTACTCATGCGATTAGGGAAAGTGAAGCGCACGCACTTCCTCTGCGTTCTTAATCAACCGTTCAACGTGCGGTTCCCGATCACGCCGTATTACAACGCCCTGAACGAGGTGGACAAACTAAAAATCCTGCGAAAGTTCGTGTTGAAATTGATGAAGGGCTGTTTCGAGGAATTATGGGTGGTGCTTATAGACGACGCGGAGTACAGCGATCAAGAATCGTTGGACATTTTCGATGTACTCACGAAAAAAGATATGATATTCTTCGTGTTGAGCATTGGGAGAAAACTGGGCACGGATTTTCAATTGTATTACAGCTTTCTGTCTAGAGGAAAGGTATGGAATCGATTCTCCGAATGAGAAATTCGATGAATAGGACGCTGATAATAAGTTACTTACTAAAAGGTGGCGGAATTATACGGAATAGATAAATGGTATCACGCGGGGTTGGCCTGCCAAACGCTTAACGTGAACGGCCTGCCCGCAGAGCTCGAAAAGTGAGTTGCATTCGAACATAATGAATGTATTATCAAATCTCGTACGGATCGTTTAAAGACTCATACATGAGAGAAGTTTTGGGAATCCTGGTTGGATCGAGAGTTACTTAGTGAGCCTTCTTCAAGCGGGTGGCCTGGAGATAGTGAACATAACGAAAAAAGAAGCGAACGAGCTTGGCTACGTGCTCCCCTCTCTGACTATGTTAAAAAGGTTTATTCAAACAAACATTCATCGCGTGTATAATTATTCGCTGTATTTATCGCAAACGATTCGGAATCAGATTTGTTTTAAACAACTTCACGGCCGGGGCTAGTCGCGATTATCGAAAGGACAGGTGGCAGATGTACAGAGCGAGTTTCAAGGTATGCAATTGAATACTATTAGTAGTGGACGTCTAGCAGACGTAAAATGCTTTCGACTGTAGGACAGCATGCTGTCGTTGTTCGAAAAGCCTGGTGACCATATCGTAGAGAAAAACGATTTGAGTATCGACAACGACGAGACAATGATCGCAGTCTGTAAGATCTCGGAGACCATCACGTACGAGGACGTTGACCCAGAAATCACGATGGACGGTAAAGACAAACCGTTCGCAGTAAACGCGTTATAATATTAATTAACAATGAGACGTACCTTGTACCGGATCAGTTATGATTCTGAAGTTGTTCGACTCTTTGACGCCGCTTGACCAGCTCCTCTTGAAGTGCGCTTCCGTGATCGGGGAGACGGTGAACAGGCACATGTTAGAGAGCTTGATGACGGTCACGTCTAAGAGAGAAATTGGACTTGGTATTCTTCAAACTTTTATCATTTCTTATATATTGTACAATAACAGTGAATTTTTTAACGAAAGTTTCCATTGTAATTGTGGCTATGATTTATCAGCCATTTCGAAGCTCTTTGAGATACGAGTGTTCGGCTGTGCGATTGGAGACTTCAGCCAAAACACAGGGCCTATAATATTTATCAGAAACATGCGAAACCCTAGTTCAGAGGTGGACGTGTTTTGCAAGTGTATTGGTCTCACCGTCCCCGGTATAAATTGCAATCGAACGTACATGAAATATACATCGTTTTCTTACTACATAAAATGTTCTCAGAGGAATTAGAAGATTTGCCGAGATATGCATCGTGTGGTTTGATGAGATTCAAGATGACACTGTTTCGTGATACTACGTATCGGTACTTATCGCGTAATTATTAAAAATGGTCGAGCCTTTACTTAAAAGCTCTGAATCAAGGTTGCTGACGGAAAATCAGAAAATGGAGCTGCACAATCAGGCGTTGAAATACCTGCAACACCACGCGAGGCGTTGCGTGCCCTGCGGTGAGGGACAATTCGCCAAGTTATTGGGTAAGGTGTCGACGAAAGAGGACAGGAAAAGAAAGAGAAAAATCCCGAGTATAGACGAGATCTTCGATATGGAATACGACTCAGCCTCGAACGAAGATCAGGTGGAAAAAAGTAAATATTAACGATGTCGGATTCTTGCATATCGGATGTCTGATCAGAAATGTTAGTAGCATTTTATTCTATTTATACTTTCAGAAGTCAAACCGTTTCTTTCGTGTATAAATGTGTTTCGACCCGTCGAAAAGAGGCCGATGCTCACGTTCTCAGATGTAGATTTCACTAGCTGCCTGTGCGATTTAATACTGATGACAGTGTACACGCAAATGCTTGAGCACTGCCGCGGCATTGGTAGGAAATGCGGGTTTTGAGAAATTCTCGATTCGAGGCAATCGATGTTACAAAAGCGAGATCAATTTGCATAATGTTCTAGGCAAAACCGAGAAGACGCTAAATGTTATACTAGAATTTGCAGATGTCTGTTTGATGATGTACAATATACCGCAAGCTCGCAAGCTTCTAGCGGAAAGCGAAGTCCTCCTTGGCGAGGTACATTGAACTCGTTAACATTTTTCACCTGCTCGTCTCGTCATCGTGTAGTTTATTAACATTTCGTACATTAATCTTTTCTTGTATAAATATACAGGGTGGTCCTTTTAAGTATGACCACCTAAGTATCACTAATATTTTTTACGTGCATGGTGTCAAAGGACAAATATCTGCCGAGAATATCTCACGGTCATCGGTGTCTTTTGACACACAATTACACTTTAACGATTAGAACTAATTCTTTACCCTAATTTAACATCCACATCCAAAGTTGTTCCACACGAACGAGGACGAGATGATCCTTCTGCCGTATCTTTCGGCGAAGATTCAAACTCTTCAGGGTCACTGCTTCCTCGAGAGTGGTTCACTTTTCGAAGCCGAGCAAAAGCTCGTGATGGCATTGCACAATTTGGGCTTCAAATTCCCAAAGATGGAAATAGTGATCGATTTGAATTCGATTTTACAATTGATCGAGCTGAAATCGAGGCTGATCTGTCTGAAGGTTTGGGAGCTTGACACCACTCAAGAAGACATGAACGTGAATTATACAGAACAATTGGCAGAATGCCTGATCCAAATGTTTGAACTCTTCAGGGTAAACGAAGTGATAATTGATAAAGGAAAGAGATTGAAACAATTCTTAATCAAAATTATATTTCACGTAGACCAAAGGAATGAAAAAACACGCGCGCCTGGCAGCGATCTGGGGTCTCAACGCAGCTTTGAAATCGAACAGAAGTTTGTCAGTTATTTGCATATCGTACACTCACATGCTGATCACTGCGCACATGTACATAGATCGGTAAGTTTCGAGCTCACAAATGTATAGTATAGTTCGATCATCGGATCGAATTTTTATGCTCAGGCATATAATTCCTTATTTGGAGCAAAAGAGCATTGACATTTGCAACGAGAGTAAAGAAGCACTCGAGGCTCAAGAGCTGAACGTGATCGCGGAACTATACGCAGGAATATTCTTTTCTCGCTGGATAAGGGGGCTCATCACTAAAGCCACACAGATCGGATTTATTTGCTGTAGAATTGCTAACACGATCGGATCCACGTTCTTGAGCTTATTGATAATACCGCGATTAGTTCACTTGCTTATGATCGCTTGCCGGCACTCGGAAGTGGTCACTCAGCTCAGAGAATTAGGTAATTTCTAATTGTGCTCTCACGTCAACCCGCTCGGGAAAATATTGACTGACTAATAAATTACAGAATTTATCTCGTTCCACGATTTGGATAAATCCGGGCGAACTTGGTATTTCGCGCTTTGCGCTGACGTACATTTGGACACAGGGTTAACGATCATTCCGTTTCAAACTTGCGAACAGTACTTTCTACGGGAAGGCGAGCAAATGATTAGCCTGTTCGACCCGGAAGCGGAAAGACGATATTTCACGTCTATGTGGCTCTGGTACTGTCTTGCAAAAATCAGTTTGCAATTAATTTCCATCTATCAAGTGCTCCGATGGCACTTGTAGAAAACGCAAATAGCTTTGATTTTATTTCCATTTACTTTAAACCTTCATTTTCTATACATATATCCACTGAAATTTCTCTGCAAGGTGCATAAGAACTGAACAGTGGGAAGCTGCGAAAGTATGGGGCAATAGGAAGGCGGAAAGTACCTCCGTTATGGACGAACAAATAGTAGCGGCTACGATTACTTCGTTGAAAAGAATCGAAGGTCTATTAATCCTTTACGGTATTCAATTTTCACTATTTCGAATATTCAACATATTGAATATTTTACGAACAACTAAATTCCTTTCCTCCGCACAGTGCACAGGACAAACAGCAGAAACGCTGACTCAGCCGTGACTATGGCGGAGATAAATACGATTTTTAAGAATGTAAAAAAAGTTATTAAGATAGTGAAAATAGCGCTACCCAGGTAAATAGAATTGTCGCGAAACTTATATACTGTCTGTTAATATCCCTCTATTATAACAACTGTTTAATACTATTGATCTAGGGATCCTCCATCCTGCGATATACTTTATATCAAACGTATTGAATTATTGCAGATATATATTAATGAAGGCGTATTATTGGATGATCAGGTCTCGGAAGAATAAAGCGATGAAGTTGTTGAAAAATTTGAAGAAGCTATGCCAGAAGGTGGAGAACACTATGATTTACTTGTGGGCGGTCCACTGTCAGAAGGTTCGTGTCGTTTTCGATGTCGTGACTTGGAAAATTAATTTAAATGCCTAATAGAATTGTTCTTTTTTTTTAGGTTTGGTCAGGTGGGATCTCGTCCGTGCAAACAGATTTGTGGCGGGAAATAACGGCGAGTCAAATGCTCGATCAAGGAGATATTCAGAGTGAGATCAACGTCAACGATACAAATATGATTATGTTCACTTTCCCCTTACCGAATTATCTTTACTAACGATTGTTAATTGTTAAATACGATTAAAATAATATTCCCGGGTGCAAGTAATTGTGACGCAGTAATGAAATAAGACTAATTGTAATATAATTTATCACGTAAAGTGTTCCTCTACGAATAAAAATTTGAATACATAAAACAAACGATGGTAAAATGTGACGTATTTTTTCGCGTTTCGATTCAGACCGTTTGGTGAACTGACACGATTAGCTAAAATTGTAGTATTAAAACGTAGTTATAAAATTTTAAATAGAAATTCTGTACAAAACGAAAATGTCTGCTCCTTGCAAGACGCCGGTTGCTGGAATTATCCATCCGAATCCCGTCGAGTACAATTCAGTACGTATATTAAAAGAAATTAATGGCGTTCACGTGGAAGTAAAATAATAATTCTAATAGGTCTGTTACTCGTCTCTCTGCCCTTTCGTTCCAACGATGCCCAGAGGTTTCGCCCGGTATTACAATAAATATCATCCGTACACAACTTTACGAACTATTTGCATCAATACATGCCCTCCTTACAGTAAGAGAACTTTTATCGTGTAATACGAGAAGAATAAAATGACTAATAACATTATATTTTTCCAGCATCCAGTACGTACAGATGTTGAGTCAAACTCTTTTGAAATGTATAACGTTGTACATTGAATAAAAATTGAATTGTCTGGTGTTACGTATGAAGATCGTGTCAGGGGGGAAAACTAGTCGAATAAATCGAAATTTATATACAAATTTTAATGAACTAATCAACAGTTGTTTTGTACATTCTATTCTACCATTCCCTACGTTTACTCTGTGAAGCACTAGTAAGAATCCATGTATTGTACTCCTTTTTCTGCCTTTCTACCTGATTGTGCCTTGGCTTCGCCTTACATTTTATGTAAGCCCTATCGTTTTTATACATCAATATACAGTGTCTGCATCTCCTTTGTAACACAGTTTTCATTTTTAAACCGCTCACGACATTGTACACCGGTGTTAATGGTCGAAGTAGTAGCGAACTAGTCTTATTCATAGAAATACTTAAGGAATTGTATGGAGGTTGCTGACTACAAATATGATGAATATTACGATTTATAATAGTTGTAAATTCTGTTGATGCTTTTGGAGCGATAGACCCAACGGTACGAAATGCAGTTCTGATTAGCGAAAGTAGGCTCATCGTTTCTGTAACAATATTTACAAGATTTTTGAGGTAATTCGGAGAGTAAGAAGGGGATACGAAGAGCATGGGTTTAACCTCACAAATGTATTGAACTCACCGACTCGAGCATGAAATACAATTAAACTGACAACGATTTAACGAAAGTTAATCTAATGCGATAAATATTTTTTCGTTACGTGCAACTCGTACGGTTCATGCGATTTATTGTTACTTGAACGTTCCAATAAATGTTTGTCCAAATTTCGTGTTATACAGAGAGTACGAAACTCGATAGTATGGCATACCTCTTAAATGATACAGGAATCATACAAAAAAAGAAGAAATAATAAATTGATATAAAAAACTATCATTGTAATTTAAGGAGCTCGATTAAAAATTCGAAAAATTAGTCAAGAATTGGATCAAATTATCAGGAACGTTAGATCTGTATTATAAGATATTCCGAAGAGCCGCAGACCAAGCCAGGCGTGGGAGCAGGTCAATTTACGACAATCGCTTTCCTTCCTATAGCCATTTTCGAGGCGTAACAATCATTGCACGGCTGACGGCGACGGCTGTTGCTGTTGCACAGCGTTCGTATTTGTACAGTGCACTTTTACGATTCTTATGTTCATGTTACATGTGTCGTCTTCGGCCGCCATAAGTTCCGAATAATACCAATTAATTATTTCGTGCGTATCTTTGCGGAATTTCGTAACAGAGCACGGTTACCGTCGATACCACTGCGAAAGCGTTCAGGCTTCCAATACACCAAATCGTGAGTACAATTCTGTGAATTCTACATACCTACTTTTAGACACATACTTATGAATATTTCTGAGTTTCGTTCTTACACGTTCTGCAAGCTCATATCAAATATCGCGATACTTGCTCTTTGCCGTGGCTGTTTGATTGCATCGTTAAATAGCAGAATGCGTTTACGTAAATCGAAACATTTACTGTCGGAAGACTCGCACTGCCGTAATTAAAAGACACGTCGTCGATGTTAATGACGATCATTTACGTTCGAACATCACTTCCTGATATTTTAAGGAGCGCAGATATATTTTAAGCAATCGATACAATTCGAAATTCTTATGCATACTGTCGTGAACAACGCGCCCCTATGTCGCGTACCGAAGACATCGGTACATTTTATTTGACCTAATTTGGCTTTGTGTAAGCTGAACACTATGAAACGTTTCTTTATAATCCGATTTAAAATTTACAGCACATTTTTGTGCGTTGTGTACGTTACTGATAGAGGGATGATTCTTTTTCACGAACTGTACATAGATTAATTGTATATTAGTAATAATAAGATGTATTTCATTTATATTACATTTTATCAAGTGCAATTTTTATTGCAGTACGTCTGTTATGTTAGGATACATTTGCGAATACAACTTTGTTCCGAGTTGTACATCACGTGTATTACGCTTCATATTTTATGAGATATGATAGTGCTGTTTATATTTATTTACGATCATACGTTTTAATGATTACAATGTATAAGGTGATAATAAGGTGTTAATTCATAGAATTTTATTCGATGGACTTGAGCCTTTCTGTCTCCATACCCACTTTTCCCTAAACGTATATTTTATCTTTCCAACAAGTACACCATATACTGCTATAATATTATGTAACAATTATAGTCCTTCAACTTTCAGCCCTCGAGCATCCCTTCCAAAATTACTGTTATTAACGTGACATTCGCATCTATAAATCAAACTCAATACTAAGAAGAAGAGAACATATCAATTCTGATCTTATTACATTAATTTTGAAATAAAGTTTGACTTATGATAATTATAACATGTGCATGTTTCGATAAAAACCTGCATTTACATCTGTCAACGTATTAAACATATATATTTTATATTTTTATGTATTCAACTTTTTATGCGTTCATCTGATCCACTTTTACTACAATTACCGAGACTCTATATACATTAATTTCACACGATTTACATACGACGTTGCTTGTGTATATAAATTCTGTCGATATTTATATGTGTCCAATTGAACGACCGATGGTTGTGTATCACGAGAAATAAAAATAAAATGATAGATCTATCGTTAGAATTTTTTTCTTTTACAAATGTACATGTGACGGTAAACTCTATAACAATTTTCTTTCGAATACAAAATAGCGTCCGAACGGACTGCGGCCCTTAAAACACAGTTTGGAATGCGCTAGCAAGCCATTTGCTAAAGAGAGAGGGTTTAAAAATGCAAAATTGGAACCAATGGCAACTTTCAACTGGTGCTGTTGCTACTCCAATGCCGCAGCCACCAGTTGGCTACGCTGCACCCGGGGCAGATCCTATGGCTATGATGCAAGCGTACATGCAGTATTATAATCAGCCAGTAAGTATCTTTCTTTCGCACCATGTGTTACAGAGTATATCGAACGCGCTTCGTCAAAGAATGATTTCGTAATTCACACAAGTAGTTGGAGTGGGATCGAATATTATTTTATTCGTTCTTGCTAGGCACCGAGCGGGTACACAGCAGAACAATGGGCCGCGGCTCAACAGCAAAATTGGGCCCAGTGGCAGCAATGGCAGCAACAATATCAGCAATGGCAAGCACAATACGGGGAGAAGGTATATAAGAGAGACAGTGTCCTCGAACGAGACAAATGATCATGAGACTGAAACTTGTTTCAGTACCAGGAAACGATGAAGCGGATGTCGAATCAGAATATGAGTTTAACCGGTCCGGTGCCACAATTACCGCAACCCCCGCCACCGCTTCCAAAAGAGGACGCGGCGAAACCGCCTTTGCCTCCGACCACGACGAACGCGTATCAGTTCACGAGCATGCCTCCACCTCATCAGAACAATCTTCCATTGTTCCCGATTAAACAAAGCGGGAACGCGCAAAACTGTCCTCCGAACAACCCCCCGCTACCCCCGAGTCAGCCGCCGTTACCCCCCGATAATAATAATAGCAGCGAGAACAATTTAAAACGCAGTGGCAGTTGTTCGGTCAGTGAATCTAGTAGTGTTAAAAAAATGAAGATCGAAGACGAAGAGCTCACCGAGGCGGAGAAAACGTTCGACGCTCAATTCAAACAGTGGGAGGAACAGTTTAATAAGTGGAAACAGCAGAATGCTAATCACCCAGACAAGGTAAGTGATGTTAAAATTATCATGAAATACAGAACATTAAATCGAGAAGGGGTGGTGATGAAAGCGTCGACGAACGAACTAGCGATTTTCGAATTTCTCTTCAAACGGACGTCGTTCTCTTGCAGAATCAGTACAAACAGTACGAAGAGAAGTGGACATCCTGGCGAGAGAAGCTCATCGAACGACGGGAGCAAATGCGTAAGAAACGCGAGCAACAGAAACAGACTACGACCAAGATGGAGATTGAGAAGAAAAATTTACCTGGCGACGACAAGATAATGAATATACTGTCGAACACGGAGAATCAAGGATTGATCAACAATCTATTGGGGATTGGGAAAACGCTTGGTTTGACTGGCAAGCAGAATGCTAACATGCCTCCACCGCCACCTCCGCCACCAGCTACAGAAGCAGCTACGTCTAATACACAGACGACTTCGTCCGCTTCTCAGGCAGCGTCGACACAGTTACCACCTAACGTGCCTACGTCGACGTGGAATAATTCTCAGCAGTGGTCGTCGCCGCATTTCCCGAACTTCCAGGCTATGACCGGGGTACCTCCACCTCCGTTTTCCACAGCGAGTAATAATACCCAGATGCCGAATTTCACGCAGCCACCACCGAATTTCTCCGTACCGAACTTTTCACAGCCACCGCCGGGTTTCAACGATTTGCGACACAATAGTAACGTCCGAGCGCAAGTCCCACCGTCTATACAAGGAAGGCTACCGCCGTTCGGACCGAACTCCGACGCGAATTCGATGCATAAAGAAGGCTCGAATCAGAGTTCTATGAACAGCTTTGATCCGGCTGGTAATTTTGGACAGAAGGAAGGGATGTCAGCCGAACGTTTCGCACGAGACGATCATCGAGGATCTGAAGTGGATCACTTTAGAAGGGAGAATAGGAACTTCCAGGAACATGGAAACAATCAGTTTAACCAGCAGAAGATGAATTTCAACGATAGATTCGGGAACGACAGATTCGGTCCTGGGAATAATCGATGCGGCCCGTCGAACGAAAGATTCGGTCCTGGGAACGATCGATTCGGAATGGGAAACGATCGGCTCGGAGATAATAGATTCGCCTGTGGGAATGACCGATTCGGCACCGATAGGAACGAGCCTCTCAACGATCGTTTCGGGCCGAACAGCGATCGATTCGGTCCGAACAACGAAGCTTGCGGGCCCGGAAGTGATAGATTTAACAGGAGCAGCATGGATCGTTTTGATCCGAAAGATATCGGAGATAGGCGTGACAGTTTTCCGAATACGTTGAGGAATTTCAGTCGAAACAATCAGTTTGAACCGTCAGAACTCGCGCCCGAATTGAAGAAACTTATGGAGAAACGAAGAGCTGCGATGGATGTGTTCAAACCGAGTTTCGTCGAATGCGATAAGAACAGTAGTGTTGGTTCGTTGAGTGAAAGCTTCAAGAAAATTACAGGTGATTCTCCGTTTGCGAAACCGGGCAACAACTTCGGACCTCGCGGATCTCCCAACGTTGGACCAGGAGGACCCGGTGGTAACTTCAGGATGTCTCAAGGAAATTCGGAGTTTGGATCGCGCAGTGCGATGGAGATCGCACGTAATATTCCGTTCAACGATGACATAGGTCAGTTCAGAGGACCCAACACCGATCCGCAACAACAATTCATGAACGTTGACGCTAAACACGAAATGTTGAATCGCGAGAATGATCCGAATATGGAAATGAAACGTGTAGTGGAACAAACGCCGGTGACTAGATCCAGTTTGCTCGAACAGAACGTTGACAGTGTAAAGGAAGACAAGAACGTTCCATTGTCACAAAAGCCGCCTTGGACCGATGGCCAACTTCCCGAAGACGGTTCGCGACAAACGGACACTGCTAAAAGTGAAAATTACGGTTCTTCGGAAAATCCAAATACAGCTGGTACAGGAGAAACGAAAGAATCGCAGCAAGAACAGTTAAATAGCATCGATAATGTTAACAAGACTGACGTGCTGCCTTTTATGGGCGAGAACGATCCGAAACCTGAAGACTTAAACATGGAACCTCCACCCGAATTACCCAACTTAGGCCCTGTCATTGATGCCAGTGAACCGCAAAGAACGAACGAACCATTCGATATGAAGGAGTCTTCCTTGAAACCTTTCCCGAACAATCCCGAATGTTTCGCACCTAGAGTCAATTTTAGCCCTATGTTGGGTCCAAGAGAAATGCAGTTCAGACCGAACGCACCGTTTCCCGGCCCTAGAGCTCCTAGCGACGTTAGATTTCCCATGTTCGATCCTAAAAATCTAACCCCGTTCAATCCTCCCGTACCAAATTCATATCAGTTTGACCCTCGTGGACCGAACAGCCAGTTTAGTCCGAGGGGTCCGAATAATATGCAGTTCGCTCCTCGCGATTTCCCTGACGGACAATTTCGTCCTAGAGGCGCGGGTGATGGATCTTTCGGTCCGACAGGCCCTGCCGATTTCAGACCGAGAGGACCGAACGACGGACAGTTCGGTCCACGCGGTCCGAACGATGGACAATTCGCCCCGAGAAGTATAAACGATGGAATGTTTAATCCTAGAGCACCTAACGACGGATCGTTTGGACTGAGAGGTCCCGGTGATAACCAATTCGGGCCAAGAGGTCCTAACACTCAGTTCAGCCTCAGAGGTCCAAACGTCGGAAATTTTGCTCCCAGACCTGACGGTCTGTTGGGATTCCGAAGACCAGTCGACGGACAGTTTGGTCCTAAAGGATCTAACGATGGACAGTTTGGACCTCCAAACGCTAACAACAGACCAGTCAGCGTTGGCAGATCGAATGACCCGACGTTCGATAAACGAGGACAGTTCGATCCGCAATTCGTGCCTAGGGGATCTAACGAAGGACAGTCTAGATTTTTAGCTCCCAGCGACAAGCTCTTTGGTACGCGACGTTCAGATCCATCTTATCAGAAAAATCCAAGTTCAAAAGGAATGAACGATGGACAGTTTCCGAATAGATTCAACGAGAATACTAATTTCGGTTCGCATGGTCCGAATGAGACGTACTTTGGACCACGAGGTGCGATGACTGCTCCAAACGATGGTCCTTTCCCATCTCATGGTTCTACTGACAGATCGTTCGACATCAGAGGAAAGGAAGGACCAATCAATCCTGATGTTAAAATACAAGAATCGGGGAGCGTCGGAGGAGGATTTAATAATAAGAATCAAATATCAGTAGATCCTAATAATAAAAATCTCGGGGGGAAACCTTATTCTACGAACAATTTCGGAGAAGACCAGAGACCTTCACGTGACTTCAGTCGTTCCGACAGACTTATGTTCTCTCAAAACGATTCGTTCAATAGGTGTGTTATGAAGCCCATGGAACGATCTGCTATTAGTGATAATAAAATTAACGTACACGAGAAAGAGTCGGAGAAAGGTGCGATGGAATTATCATCGGAGAAATTCGACATGATACGATCCGTAGACGGTCGACAGACTCAAGTCAGGTGTTCGACCGTGAAAGAATTTTGCATCGAGAGACAGTTCAATTATAATCACGGCGGAGCTGTCGGTGATAAGAAATTGATCGAGCACGTGCCAGCTAAAGTGATCGACTACGCGCATACATCCCGGCCATCGATTCAAGATCATTTGACTCCCGTGCAGTGCTTCGATTACGGACACGGCAATTTGAAGCCGTCGGTGCCGGAGCACGAGGTTCAACCGAAGAAAGATTTCCGAAATTGGGAGGAGAACGAACAGAACTTAAAAGAGTACACGGAGAGGATAAGGAAGTATGAATATTACGCGAGCAAAGTAGAGCACAGACGGCCGGATTATAGACAGAGAAGAAATACGAACGACCTGACAGAGGAGAGGAGACCCGAGAGAGGACGAAGAGAAAAGGAGGATTACAAAGTGAAGGAGAAACGAAACAACAGGATATTTGATAATTCGTTTGACAAAGATCAAGAGAATCGCTATGAGAAGAATTCTAACAAAGGTAATTGGACGTTATGCTACACAGCTTTCTTGTATCGTAGAAATATCGATCTAATTATTGTAATACAAAAGTTGTTGGGATTTGTGAGAATAATTCTTAGATTTAGTGTTTGTTCTAAATGCAGAAAGAACGCGGGAGAGATGTGAAACTTCTCACAAGGAAACGAGTAAAGAGAATGAAAGAGACGAAGACAGGTACAGTACTAAAAATTCGTATTCATTGACAAATTGTCCCTATCGCTGATCCTTGTATATTAATGTGCATAATTTTCGGTTGAATACGTGCAATTTTCTTTAGATCGAAAGGAAATATAAACTGGCAGGAGAATTTGAACAAGAACGTCGTAGATACAAAGCCGACAGAGAGCAGGTATGTTCTATCGAATATTAGATGCGCCTTAAATACTCTTCGGTCTTTGAAATATTATTGTCAAATAAACGCTTTTACGATTTTTGTGTTTCTGACGTATGTTTACGCATTCATTCGTATTCTTTCTCTCTCGTTTTAAACTGCTAAGAGGCAGTTAAGAAAGATGTTACCATATGCATCGTGTCATCATCTTTGACACCGTTTTGAAAACCGTTGGTTTTCCTTATGCACGACCACGATGCAAATTGACATAATATGTGACCAAACATTATTCGTACATTAATCGAACTAATGTCGATGCATTTAAAATTTTTCTGCCTGATGTATATAAGACAAAATTGTTTCTGATTTTACTGTTTTAAAAATACGAAAACTTACGTATTGACAGTTGAGAGCAAAAATAAATATAATGGCAATTGAACACGCGAGACACGCGAGCAATGTAATACCGACGTACTTTACTTAAATGCGTTCGTATTACGAGGAAACGTGTTTCTCGTGGTTCGATTACTTCGCTTTGACAAAAATAATACGCAAAATCACTACTTGCTATTTTCAGGGTGTTAGCTATTCTTTGAAACAGCTTTCGAAAAGCGTTTCTCTCTTCTCGCATTTAATCGATTCTTTGATATCGCAATACCTCGTGCAAAAAAGGATGACGCGTTAAAATTTAATTACATACGACAGTTTATTTTACCTCTTCTATATCAAAAACTTCACGAGAAGATCATTATGATTCTCGTCCATTCGATCGTTTAGTAAATCGACGTTATTTGTTACAGTGTTGCAGATAACCAGCACAATGTATTGGAATCTACACAGAAAACTTTGGAACTGGCGAAGACACCAAACTGCACGATGGTGGACGATTTGTTATGTCCACCAGGTCGCCAGAACAGACCACCAAAAGTAGCTATTATATTGCGGGGCCCACCAGGCAGTGGGAAATCTTTTGTCGCGAAGCTCATCAAGGTATTTGATGTCATTAATGATATATTTCAATGAAAATTATTCAAATTGCAAATGATCGTGCTGTACTAGGACAAAGAAGTTGAACAAGGTGGTTCTGCGCCGAGGATACTAAGCCTCGATGATTATTTCCTAGCGGAGAAAGAGATCGAGACTACGGACGATAACGGAAAGAAAGTTACTGTCAAGGTACTCGCTTAATAACTCAATTTTTCAATTTAATCATAATTTCTAAATTTAACATCGTTTACAGGAGATGGTCTACGAATATGAGGAAGCGATGGAGCAAAGTTATGTCACGTCCCTTGTGAAAGCTTTTAAAAAGAATATCACCGATGGCTTTTTCAATTTTATAATACTCGACTGCATTAACGAGAAAATATCGGATTACGAAGAAATGTGGAGCTTCGCTAAAACGAAAGGCTTCAAGGTGAGTTTCCTAAATAATTCGATGTGCATCGTTTACTAATTAAAAATTTGGTAGGTATACGTGTGCGAGATGGAAATGGATTTGCAAATCTGTTTGAAGAGGAACATTCACAATCGCACGGAGGACGAAATAAACAGGATTATCGATTACTTCGAACCGACGCCGAGTTATCACCAAAAATTAGATGTGAATGCGTTACTTCAAGAACAGGCGATTGAAGAAGTGTGTATTTTCAACTGAATTCTATATTTCTTTCTGCAATTAAATGTTAACGTTCAATTGATTTAGGTTCAAATGGAAGATACTGAAGAAGTACAGGAGAAACCTGTTCCGCAGAACGAAGATAGTCAAGACAGTCAGGACGATGCCCTACTTACGGTAATTTTATCTATTCTCAATTCTTCATAGACTTGATTAATATACATACATCTGTTCACGATGTTTAAATAAATTTGATTGACTTTTAGGGAGTAAGTAAATGGGAACGTATGGAGGCCGAAGATAAGTTAGGTGAGCTATTTCGTTTTTTAAAATACGATCATCTGTTCTCGTTAACCATACGAATATCAAACAGATCGCTTAGACGGACTCGCGAGAAAGAAGAATGAAGGGAAGGTGCAGACCATGAAAGATTTCCTTCAAGTTCCTGATTACTACAACATGGAAGATACTTCTGGTAAAAAGCGCGTAAGTATACTGCATCAAACGACGTTAAATCCTATCGAACTCGTTTAATATATCCAAACTATCTTATGTAATAGGTAAGATGGGCTGACTTGGAAGAGCGTAAAGAACAGGAGAAGATGCGCGCTGTCGGATTCGTAGTTGGCCATACTAACTGGGATCGTATGATGGATCCTACGAAAGGAGGAAGCGCATTGACACGCACAAAGTATATATGACCAAATTTTACTTTTACGCTATCTAGAAATAGTTAGAAATAGAACGCGTGTAAGTTCTAGTCTAAAAATTTACACAACTGTTTGAAAAAAGGCAACGGTCGATCTTTCTTTTTTATTTTTTTTCGTACTAAGAACGAAAGAATAAATTATTAACTGTATTACGTACTTAAACATGACACTATCTCATTGTTTATCGCTAACTTCTTTATTATTATTATTATTATCGGATTCTGTTCGAATTTCTATAATAGGGAGGCTTTGAACGTAGCTAGAAAAATTAGAGACCTAACTGGGAAACTATTGTACAGTATTATTGAAGTATTATTGTTATATTGCAGGTTTTTCTCGCTATCGTAATGACATGTTTTTATTCCGCTGAGCAGAAGTTTCGCGTGTAAGACGTCGACGAAGTTTCAAATTTGGACAACGTTTCTATGATTTTTAATGTAGCCTTATAGACAATCTAGTTGACGAAACTAGCGCGTAAAGCCATCTAATTTATGTAAACCGTTGCTGTAATTACTGTATATATATTTACATATATATATGTCACATCAATGAACTGTTTCTGTTACATCATTTTTTATATTTGCTTCGTTCGTAATGTAATTGTTAAGACGAGAGCTTAAGTGAAAACAATTATTATACACTGCCTGATGGGCGTTACGGAAGTTTGTTCATTATCCGATTCGAATAAAAATGATATTATTTACATTAGACTAATAAACAACGAGCCCGCCAAAATCACAAGGTACCGTTGAAGCACGGTTCGTCGACAGTGTATGAACCTCTATGTACGTTCGATTGTTAGTTGTTATTGTTAACTGTCAAAGCTTAGAATAGGCTTAAAAATAGTTAAATTATGCGATAATCTTTTTACAGTACCTTTTTTCCGCCACAGCCGGACCCAACAATCACACACTTCGGGAAGAACACTCGCGACTAACGTACAGGTCTCGGGATTATCGATATATGTATCGGAATTCGGCAGATCGGCTATATCGTCGCATCCGCCGATATCGATATATCGAAGTGTCGGCGTGTACCCCAGCAAGAGGTTCAAAGACTTCGTCCCGACATTTTTATTACCTCTAAGTACTAGTTTCGAGAGATTTGTTAATTGTGATAATATGTGCTCGACATCGGTGTCTAATAACCTACAAGAGGAGAGCTCGAGGCATTCCAAGTTAACAGGTGAAAAATCCGTTTTGTTAAGAATACTTTTGGCTATGCTACATTCGCGGTTGGGGATGGTGTTTGATAAATTTAAGTGAAGCAATTGTCTCTGTAAACTCGGGAAAGGTTTGTCTTCGTTGAAATTGTTCCAAGAAACGTCCAAGTGCACTAGATTATTCGTATTCGAGAAGAACTCAAAATCGCGTAACTGACAGTATCGTAAATTTAGCGTGCGAAGTTGAGTCAAGGGGTTAAGAAGTTTAGACAGTATTTCTTGACTCGCAAATCCCAATGGATTGTAACTCAGGTCTAAGAGTTTCAACTGAAGTGGCAACTTTTTTAATTTGCTCAAGCACTTGGAATCAATGTCACACTCTCGAAGGCACAACTCCTGCAATCCCGGTAAACGTAGAATACAATTGTTCAACACCTCTCCGGTTTCGTTCAGTTCACCACCAGACAAATCTAATATCTGAATGTTCTTCTGATACTCCAAAGCCTTCAGTAAACATGTAAATTCCTCTCTTCTAATAGTCTCCTGCTTTAGTCGTAAGATAGATGTGTTCTCACACGATTTCAGGCACTTGGACACGCATTCCCGGACGTCTGAAAACATTCAAGGTAACGTAACAGCCTGAACTTTTTATACCCCCACTTCATGTAAGACAGAACTTACCTATATTATAATTTTTACAAATCGTTCCATATCGATCGCACAGGGAACAAGTTTCTAATTCAATCATGTCACACGTTAACTTCTTAACGATATCCCCTTCGTTTAATATCGTAAACAAATTATTAGGGTTGATCGCGATATTGTCCATCGTTTTTAATTCTAATTTAGCTCGACATCCAGTATCGTAGTAAAACTTTGTTTGGATATCATTTATAATATCTTGTACCGAAGGCATCACCGTGCTCGAGCATTCCACTTGCGTCTTGAACACTTTTCCATCCACGGAAACATTTAAAATGATCGATTTCATACTACTGCTTTCTTTCGCTTCAAATTCTGTAGGAGACGGAGTTATGGGCGAAGGAGTTCGAGACACAGGATTCTTAGTAAATCCAATCGATAGCAAGGACGATTGCTGTTTCCTCTTTGCAACTCTTCTTTCGTTCGATACTTGTATTATTTCGCTGTTACAACTGTCGTTACTAGTTTCTTCTACTGTATCCGGTTCGTTGTCTATCAGTACAGAATCCTGATCGTTGTACTTCTGACGCTTTGACATTTTCTCGATATCTAAACTACTACTAGACTTGCGTTTCGAGATCGAAGTTGTATGTTCATCGGAACATCTCCTATCGTTCACGGCTCCGCTCATATCATCCTCCAGCCAGTCGTCCACAAGAACATCCTGGCTATCTAAAAGCGGATTTGCATTCCGTTTAGCAGATACAGACATTCCAATCGGATCGCTTCTGTGTTTTAAGTTAGCAATAGTTCTTTTATAATCCTCCCCTGGAGATATCTTCCCTGCGACCACATTCTCCTCTACTACATGAGTCTTCGAGGTACTCGGTGATTCCTGAGAATACCGTTTCGAGTTCTTCCGAATGCTCTTCGGGATCATAGCACACAAGAGACTAAACATTTCGTCGTAATCTGCTTGATCTTCTGAAGACAGAGAATCAACGCGATCTCTCCATTGCTCTAAACAATCTAGCACGGTCTCGTCTTCGTTCGTTTTAAGTTGAACGTTCGCACCGTGCTCGATGAGGAGCTTCATCATGGCTAAATTACCGCAGGAAGCAGCGTCGTGAAGGGGAGTAACTCCCTGGCACATCAGACTTCCAGAATCATCTATATCTGCTCCATGCTTTAGAAGTAACTTCGCGATCTCGATATGATTGTGATTCGCGGCTTCGTGAAGAGGAGTCCAGCCAAAATGATCTCTCACGTTCGTCGCGTGGCCAGATTCTAATAATTTCTCCGCGGCCTCTATATTCCCGTTGATGCAAGCCACGTGAAGCTGAGTTTCACCCTTCTCGTTCCGTTTCACAGCCACTGGCTTTTTCCTCGTCCGTTTTCTACTCCTAACGTTTTCCTTCGCTATCAATTGTTCTTCCACGTCTGACAACTCTTCTAAACGAATGTCTGCACCGATGTCATCGTTCTCCTCGCGCTCGCTTTCACTATCGACATTGCTACACAACTCTAGCAACGCAGCTAATTTCTCATTGAGAATTTTCACCTCTTCCGTTCTACCAAGTTTGTTCAAATAATCTAGACGTTCTTTTAAGACGCTTATTTGCAAGGTAACATCGTTACAAGCTTCTGCGTTCGTGTATGCCAGAGCATACGTGTGTTGAATATTCTCCTCGGTAGCTTCAGTAATTATCATCAGATCTGCCAAATACAAAGCTGATCTGCATATCTCGCGTGGGTCTACGCACAGTTTCAATTCTCTCCCGGCGAAGTCTAACGCCTCGTGGTATCGTCCAACGTCTTTCAGCGTTTGTGCCAAACTTAACAGAGCCGCGCCCGTGCGATCGCTTTTTATTTCCTCCGCACAAGCCAACATCTTTTTATAATATTCAATAGCCTTTTCGAAGCAGCGCGCTGCCACCGCTGCGTCTCCCAACGTTTCGTACAATTTCAGTCTACCATCGGTACTCTCTTCCTCACTCAAAGCCTCCTCGGTCGCGTGTAACGTTGCAACTGCAATACTTCGAATTTATTTTTTAAATCATAAAAGAATTAGAAGCCGAAGAACCTTACCTATTCTAAGAAGTTTTTCCACTTGTTGTTTCAAGTTTACCGGCAAATTGTCAGTGACGTAAAGCGACACTAGCATTTTCCGTGATTCATGCCATCGTTCTATCTTTAATAACAATTCCGCTTGAAAAATTCGTGCTTCCGCCTTCAAGTTCAAGTTATCGATTTCGGCAGCGATTTCAAAATGTTTCAATGCCAAATCGTAATCGCGGTTCCGATCGTAAATCCCGCCAAGCGCGATTTGCGTACGATGAAAATCTTCTCGTAGATTATGCGATTCGCACATCGTCGCGGCTTTCTCCATCAAGCCTACCGCTTCCTTGTGATCCTGCTGAGCTTCCAAAACCAGTCCCAAGTTCAACAGCAATCTTGCTCTCATCGTAGTTAATTCCTTCAATCCGATGTCAGTGTTCTCGAGCCTGAACAATCGCAATCAATCTATTAACAGATTACTTTTGATATTGAAACGTCGGAAGAAAGTGTAATACTCGTTGCAAAGACGTATGCTCTTCATATAAGCTTTCTTCGCGCTTCTGAGAGCATCTGGCCTCTTCTCAGAATCCTCCGATAGACTTTCTGCCCAGCAAAAATATGTTCTACCCAAGGTCGCGTAAGCTCTTTGTTCTTCTAACAAATTTTCTGTCTCTTTGGCCCCTTCTGTTAAACGTAAAATCGTTTTAGTGCAATTACGTGATTCCGAGAAATTTATTAAACCAACCCAAATAAAGATTTTGATGGTCCAATGCATCCTCGTAGTTGCCGAGATTTACATGCGTCTCTCCGATCATTCTGTGAGACACAGCAGCGTTTAATTTATCCCCCAAAGCGTCACAAGTTTCCAGTTGTTCTTTATATTCCTGTAAAGCGTCTTCGTATTTGCCTATCTCGTAATACGCATCCCCGAGTTCCTTCACGATCTCAGCCAATTGTTTAAGACTCCCATCGCGCTGTACGCGCTTCTTCCTCTTAATTAATCCTGGAATTAAATTCACGTTTATGTGGCGTGTTAATTAAAAAAAAAACACTGAAACATGGACACCGTTCTTCGTGATTTTCGATGTGAGATAAGGGCAGAGGATTCTTAGTAAATAAATATGAAACAACACGTGATACTCACTGTCGATATCCATTGCTTAGAAGAAAATATAATTTGTTTCCAGACAAAGGAAACGAGGAAGTAGTAATTCAAATCTGTCTCGGAACATGTGATCAGAGCACCACGTGCTCACCGTGCTCACCATTGACCACTATGGTGGTCGTGGTGACGTGACGTCCGAGATTTCCCGTAACAAACGCCAATGCCGCTCCAGAGTAGGCCAGAGTCGGCCAGAAATGTCAGACTGAGGACGCAGAAATCCGTGCACAACAACCGACGGACCGGGCAACTACACCGGGGAGACATGTGTCGTCGCAGCTCGGAAATAGTAGGGATTTACCCGACCAATCGGCCGTGAGTCGATAATGATAACGACTGAGGACAGATTCTGAATGAATCAAGCGCGGCTCGTACGCTCCTCGGGTTGTTTTACGTTCTACCGTCCGTATTGATGTACCGCCACTACTACGCTCGTGTTGTAACGCGATCCGTCGAGTTTGTGGAATTGTGAGACGCCAGTAACCGAGCGCACGCACCACGACCCGATACCTCTTCAGGTCTCCATGTCACGTACTTGGCGGATGTTATTCCACGACCACGACTAACCTCAGTCACGGTTCAGATCGTTCAGAAAAATGGACAAAAGGTAAGCTGCGAATTTCTGCATAACTCGTTTAATTCACTCACGATGTTTCACTTGATCATTGATAATCTTCTAGTACGCATGACACATCGAGGACAGGTTATCACGAAGATGTTCCTAATCATTCTAAGAAGAGCAAAAAACGTTCCAGCAAGAGGAGCAGTATGCTCGGACCTTGGATGAATAGTATGCAAAATAATCAAAATAACGACACCGTGCCTGGAATGGAGTATCAACATCTTTTGTGGCAGTCGAATGTTCAACAGAGTTTTGCTAACAACAGGCAGCGTCTTTTCGCTACTTCTTCCGACCCCAGCATGTGTGGCTATGGTCAAATGCCTGTTACGTATACCATGGAACCTGTTTCACTGCCAACTATGTACAGATTATATCAACCGATGCCATTTTCCGGTATAAGGACGGTTCATAATAGACCCAGGCGACATTGTAATCAAAATCACCCCATGAACCTGGGTACGAACTCGATGGGGAATGGATATACTAGTTTACAAGAGAATGGAATGGAATCTCCTGTGCCTATTAACTATCAGAACGGCGATTACGCTAGTTTGCCTCCGACTGCTAATAAAAACGATGGGATAAATGGGGACGAGCTGAATTGTGAACATAGGCGGTATTCTGATCCTGGCCTTGGGCCGGTGGATCCTCCGGTTCATGCTCAGAGCGAAGATTCTGATAGCGCTGATTCTGGCAGCTCTATTACCACGATTGGACGTAGCAACAAGCTAGTCTTGTCTCTCATCGAACAGGTGCGTTGAATACCTTGTGATTAAGATTGCTTCAGTATAAAAATCTTAAATAATGTCATATCTTAGGAGTTATAAAAAAATTACAAAATTCTGTCACTCCTTACTATTCTGTCACAACCTTAATCGTTGGTCTTACTGTTACAGATGACAGAACTGAAAAAGAGTAATAGCCAGTTGTTCAAAGAATTAAATGAGACGAAGTCTGAACTGGGCAGTATGAAAACGAAACTGTCACAGTGTAAATACGGCAGTTCTTCGGATTACCAACCGGGAATGTTGTCAGGTAAGCAACATAATGATCGTTTCGACTTCTATTCTACCGACAAATTTCAATTACAAGTATCTAATTGGAAATGTTTGTATGTTTCCAGATTTCATTCGTGAGATCAGGCAAGCCAATAAGACGTGCGAGGAAGGGCTCGTGTCAAAAGTGAAATCCATGATAGAGGAACAACTGAGTCAGAAGTCGTTAGAAATAAGCGACTTACATGTACGTATTTACTTTTACTTAAACCTATTTTGAAAGTTCTATCGGTGAATCACGCTACCGTTCAAAATATTGTCTCATTATAATAGTCGCGTGTCATGAAACTTTTATCGTAAGAGATTCTTTACATAAAAATTTCCGAAGCGATGCGATCTTCCGCGACGTATCGCGATATACACGAGTCCCGGAACTTTTGGCTCGTAAATCGTTTCGTAAAAAGTGAGTAGGAAAGACGGAATAAAAGCTTAGCGAATAGGAAACGTGGGAATGGAAAACAAAGCGGTCAGAGAGAGATGCCCTCTCGTACTGTTCTTCCTCGACCTTAGATAGACCGTTCCGAACGGCGCGACGCTTTCGGCATTTCCACGACGCGACGTGGTCATGGGCATACACTGTTTGCGTAGCATTCGTACGTTCTGTTTGATTAGGACAGCCAGGTGATCTTCGCTTTCTCCTCGCCTCGCTCTCCCTACTTTTTTCTTCCTATCCTTACAATTTCCCACCCTCGATTATCGTCTGCACGCGAATTTCCATCGATAAACTTCGCCTGCGCACGCTTCCGTACTCGCTTTCCTCGTTCCGTCATTTATACGAGTTTTTATACATTCTGCTCTTTAAATAAAACCTACCGGCTCGAACATATTTAGATGTATTCGTGTTTCATAAAGAAGTAATTTGGGAAAATTGTGTGTGTTGACAATTTCCTTTGCTTTGTTCTCGAGGAATTTCTCGGAGGGGTTGAACAAATATTTATTAGTCGTAAGACTCGTTTGCTTAATTCAATTCGTATCAGAATCTCTCGATTAATAGTCAGATAAAGAAATCTCTCACAGATACACGTTTAATTCGACTCGACCTAGTTTGCTAAGAAAAACAAATGAATAATTCGTCAATATCAGAGTTGCTGTTCCTATTCTGTTACGATAAACCCGAAAATGGACTTCGTTCCCTAATTCTAATTGATCTCCCCGCTCGGAGTCAGTTCAAAGCCCTCGATAAAACCGGACCGATACCGGAGAACCTAATGTAGACGTAATACGAAATATCCGTGACGCTTGGTAAAAATGATTAGGTTTCACACGAGGGTGCCAGCGTGCAGGGGGTGAGAGCATCGAGGAAAGTGTGCGAGGAAGAAAGAAAGGGAACGGTTGCCAGCTTGCTCTGCGCCGAGGCTTCGTGTCTTGGGGCGAACTGAGCGGAGGGACGAGGAAGGGCGAGGAACGAGGCACTTAGCGGCTGTCACGGCCTCTCCCTTGGCCTCCTCCTTCCTTTCCCTCTTTCCTCTTCAGCCTTCTCGAATTTCAACCATCCATTAGCTTCATCAGCCGATGCGATGGCCGCCCGCGCCATCGTATCGCCGCTCTCTCCTCTCCGCCAATCTCCGTAATTGAACCTACGGGACCCGCTTCCACTTTCGAGCATGTAAATTTCTGACTGCCATCGTCGTCTCGCGTTTTTAACGCGCTCGAAACGCGAGGTCCGAGTGCCCGTTCCGTCGCCCGTACCGACGAGCCACTCGTGTCCTTCGCGCGTCTCGCCGTTCCGATACTTATTAGTACACATACGAGAAAATTGAATTCTCGATCGAAACCTCGAGCTTGGTCGAACGACAGAAACTTATCAGTGTAGTAGTTAATCGAGTATTTTTTCATTTTATACAAGGGGTAGACTCCGGTTTTTCAATTCAAGATTTTTGTACGCCACAGAGGATTCTCAGAACATCTGAACTTTTAGCGAATGGAGAAAATTCACGATCTGTTTGTGAACGTATTTTTTCTCTCTCCTTAACTGCGCACTCGGAGAACCGTGCGAGCATAGAGCGGTGCGCGAGTCAGTAAAACGTTATCGCGCGAAAACGAGTTACTATGTAAATTGTTTGATTCCTTTTGAAACGAGCCGAGCCATCTTATCTGAGCGAGGCATTATAACCGTCTCCGTTATCTTTTATCTTTATCCTCGTTTTCTCTCCACGAGAGGAGGAGACCTCGTAGGAAACGTGTTGATAATCATCGTTCTTAATTATCAAATTCAATTACATTCGTTTGTTCATTTATTTTCCAGAATAAAATTACGAAGTTGCTGGGGGAGAAGGAGGAGAGCGACAGGCGGATCGGCAAGTTGGAAGAAGAATTGGCCACGCTGAAGCTCAACGCCAAGTGAGTACTCATTTCATTTCGTTTTACAACTTTTGCATGGCTGTTTAAACATTTCTTACCTACGATTTACGCTTCATACACTTACATCGTTTCACGTCGTGTAATATACACATCTCCCACGTTTACACATGGTTTCTCGCGTAGTAGGCACGAATACAGTTTACACGATTCTGTATATAACGTAAAATTCTGTACGATATCGTTGATACGATTCGTCGTGTGCAATTCGTGTTTCACGATGTGTGGTTGGCTTCACGTGCGATAAGTATGCGAGATACCGTCACCGTTGCGTTTTGCCTATACGTACATTTACGAGCACAGACGCGATTTAACTTCATTTCGTATTCGACGACGCCAAGTCGTTGCAGTCACTATCTAACAATAAGTGTGAACGAAGGCAAACTGATGTACAGCGACTCATAGCCAAAATTGTACATATAACAATACGTTTTGTATCATGAAAAGTTTAAGAATCTTCTGGAGGAAGAAATAGGAGCATATATTGATTTATTTCTTAATACATGGGTTGAACAATTTACTAGTATGAAGTAATTTTTATCAATGGAATTAAGTAGCTGATAAAAGTAGTGGACGCTTGGCTGTATAAATCGAACAGTTGATAGAATATACACGGTGGTCCTTTTAAGTCAGGCCATCGAAATATCTCTGAGGTTCAGATCAGACAAATTCGTATAGGCAAAGTGCAACGTATTGGAATATATTTTTATAGACATCTCGAAAACCATAAATCCTTGGCAATTAGAACAAATCCTATTCTAGACACGAGCGTCAACTCGTTGTTCCAAGTACTGAAGTGTTTTACGAATTCTCTTCCTTCCACGAAGAAATTGATCGTATCATTAATTAGACGCATTATAATTATAATATTCTCTTCATCGTTGCTCTACTCTTCTGTTCTTCTTTCCTTCGTTTCTCGTTCTTCTACATTTCGTACGATTCATCCTTGCTTTTAACGATCCTAGATAGAAAATCGATTTCGCTTTCGGTTTGAACGATATTGGATTTATTATTTTAATACCATTTATCGATGGATTTAAAAAACTGCATTATAAATTAGTAAAACCAATTGGGATGAAATTTAGCAAATGCCTTGCGAAATCTTTTAACGCCGATTCGACGCAACTGGGCAATTAATCACTTCATACTTCGCCTCCCTCTCGAAATCCTTTCTACACTTTACACGCTACGGACCAGCATGCCGACGTTCATCCACTTGTAATCGTTTAAACGATAGAAAAAAAAACAATAATCGGGAATGCATCGTTCGAACATCGACGCTGTATATAATAAACTGGTGGAACTTGTGTGTTGATTGGCAAGTAGCAACGAAGGCCGCGAGATCGCCGCGTTCGAGGAAGAGACGTTGGCGCTGCGACGGGAGCTGCAGGAGGCCCGGGCGTCCAAGTGCCTCGCCGAGGGCCACGCCGGAAAGTGCGTAAACGCAAGATCAGTCACGCCTGTCGCTAATTTCGATGCTACGCAACCCTACGTAACCAGCACCCCCGTGCGTACCGCTCTTTCCGATACCCAGAGCCTGATCCCCGCGTCCTCCTCATCGTCCCAGCGACGTTTCTCCTCTTCGTTACATTCCCTGAACGCGGAGCTAGCTCACCACTTAGCCACGGACGAGGCTGCTCGTCAAAACGCTGATCGCAGCGGCTTCGACAAAGAACAGAGAACCACCGACAGCCTCGATTTTCGAGACGCCGACTGGCGAGAAGATTCTACCATCAATGGCCCCGAAGCTGAAACGGAAGGTCTCGATCGACGCGAGGAAACTAATATCGGAGATATTAAGAGAGACGGAGAAACCGGGGACGTGGAAACGAACACGAATCCCGTTACGGAGAAGAAGCCTTTGTCGCGTGTTAATCGCCCGAGGGTCGGTTTGAAGAAACCGAGAAAGAAGAAGGGAAATTTGCAGACGAAGAGGTCAGCGTTCAGCGAGGAGCTGGTGGCTACGGAGAGGAACAACGAGACGGACGTCCGGAGAACGGTGAGCGAGGACGAAGATCGGAGTCGCGTCGTTGACGAAGTCGACGACGAAACGAGACGAGCCACCATCACCGAGATTCCTGAAGTGGCCGTGGTCGGTGGTGGCTCCTTCGTGCCGAAAGATCTCTGCTCGACGGGAATCCTGACCTCCAGAGTCCTGACAGCACCTTCACGCGCGACCTACACCACCGCCTACATTTAGGCTATGTACGCGCGGGGCCCCAAACGCGAACCACCGACCGTCGTTGAGCAAGGGGGGCTTCAAGGGCTTGCTAGAGGCTACTACTATGTACAATGTCGAATAGCACGTAGGTCTATCGTTGATCCACTCCTCTTCTCTCTGTACTATATTTTTTCGTTTCCATCTTTCCTCATCGTCGATCGAACGATCTTCGGGATTTTATTATTTTATCATCGCATTCTGGTGAGCTGTCCTGGTTCTAAGATCGTTCGAAAATTTCTACAGTACGAGAAGAGTTTCTGGTTTTTACGAATCTCTGAAATCGCCTATTTATCTGTACATATCGAAGAACTCTTCTTCTACTCGTTTCAGACACTTGTACAGTTCTTCACAGAGGAATCGAGAGAAACTGATGTATTCCCGTTATTAACGATTCACGATTAACAGATTCGTGGAGAGCTTACGATATTTTTGACGATTTTCGGCTTCTCTCGGTTTCGCGTTATTATAATCAATGTATCGTAATTAATCGTACGATAAACGTGTGTACATGCATTTATTTAATAGTGTAAATTACGTCCGCATCGGCATGGCTTTCCAGCTTTTGTAGCTTGTTGTCCGATTCCCATACGTTTTTATTCCACGTTCGATGTACATTATTTAAAAAGCTGTTTTAATCAAAACGTGTAAATCATTTAATAATACGGACCGTTTCAAATTTTACATTTCCTTTATTTTTGTTGAAGCACCTACACTTTTGTAGGTGATGATTTTTATGCTTAATTACTTTTTCGCTTTATTATTATAAGTGACATTTTTTAAATTAATGTGCTTTTTGCCATGAAATGTAATGAATTAAAATCGACTGACTAGTAATACTAAGGCTGCGATATATTTTTCAACCCGCTGGATTTGTTAAGGATGTATAGGCTATATACTTAAACAATGCTAGCATGTTGAATTTGTTATTATAGTCTCCCATAACTATTAAAAAAATAGGTAATAGTATCACCTACAACTTTTCTGTAAAGCATTTTTCGATATTTGAGCAAAAAAAAATTTTTCATTTTTTCGAAATTTTTCCAAGGGGTACCCCTTCAGATTTCGCGAAATTTTCGTTTTTTGCCCATAACTCCCGAACGGNTATTAGCATTGTTCTTCCAACGTCTGATTTCTTTTCAATTATAGCAAATGCGTTTTTCTAAAGTACATAAACTATTGGGATTGACTGTATAGCCAATACATCCTTAAAAAGTCTCGTATAATATACTCTCTCGGTCTCTGTTTCGCTGCACACCGAAATGGTTGCACGGGCGATTTAATAAGCGATCGAACGTATTATATTTAATTTAATGTTGCCGTGTTTGCATGGACGCGCGCGTACACGCAAAATTAATATTTTCTTTTTTCTACAATTCCGACGGCAAACAGTCGGTGTAGAATTGCCGTCAACAATGGCAAACAACAAATTAATTCGTTGTGCAAACGGTTGCCGGCCTGTTTGTCGCCGGCAAACGTGTTTAACGCCATTGACGATGAAAAAATCTGTTGCGGTCGAAAGGAACTCGCTAATACGTTAAGGGGTTACGTGCGCGTCTCTTAGCTAGCGATTTAGACAATTTCTTGTATGTTCATTGATAAATTCGAGTCGTAGCGTTTAACACAAAGAGTTTAGAAAAGTATTCTTGAATATCTATAGAATTTTTGAAAATTTGATTTTCTTGGAATCGGCAACCGAGGTTTAAAGAACGATTTGTAAAATCTAAGAAAAGGAACGTTATTCGAAAGTGCAGTTTGTCGCATGAAACGCATCCCACATCCTCGTGCATCTCCCAGAATGCGTCAGAAACAATATCCTGCGAGAACGGCATTGGGAGCACCGCTAGCGACGGGGTTTTGGTCGTGTGTATTCTTTTCTGTTCTTCTAGCTGGCAGCATGGCTTTCAGCAGTCTCTCCTGTTGCTTTTGCCGCTTCTAAAGAGAGCGTTGCAGAGGTTTGCTTGGGTCGAGCGAGCGTATAAGCGCGAGAGAACGCATTTAACGCGAATTGACTCGTCGTTTGTCAGACTGGACAAGCTGCTGGACGTTCCGCGCGATAAGACGATCGGTGCCGCCGGCCAGGGAACCGCTTCCCCGGGATCGATAAATCCGAAACGCGCAAGGAACGCTTCTTCGTCCGATGACGAGGACCAAACGGAAGAACGCCAGGGGGATGTACGTCAGGGTGAGGAAGAGGATGGCGGTAACGTCAACGATGACGAGGGGATCCTACCGCGCAGGGTTCCCGAATGGTTCTCGAACGGTATCAAAATGTCAGGACCGGTGACCGATCTTTAAGACAGAGGATGCTCGAAATTCTTTATTGGAAAAACTCGAAACATTTGAAGTGGTTTTGAAAAACTGGATGTATGTGATTAGAAACGAAACGGTGAGATACTTAATTCTAGGAAGACGTTCGTATTTCACGATTTTTCCTCCGGACTACTCTTCATGTTTCCCATATTTTGTATTTGACATTGTTTTATTTAAAAAAGAATTAAGGTAATACGTAGCAATAGATGGTATTGCAGGAAGTTTGAAGAGTATTCGAGAATAGTTTGATATACATGTAGAGAAAAATTCGATAATATGAAATTCAACTTAGATCGAACTTATCGAACTTATCGAACAATTAGGTGATGATTCGTAAAATGATCGTTTTCGTATATCTTTACAGTCCTTACGTGAAACGTAAGAAAATTGGGAATATCGAAATTCACGTAGCATAGATTTCTGTTACGGTATTTCTTGAACAGGGTTGTTGCTCTTTCAATAATAATTAAATAACATTGTACATACGATTAACATTGAAAATTAATTGGAGCTGTTTCAACTCTCTCATATTTTATTGTGTCATAAACTCCAGTAGAAGTGTACACTATACTTTAGAGTTCTGTAAGGGTACAGGGATAATCTCGTGATAAAGAAAATACTAATTCGCAGCCTCTGATCTGCGATGGTCCATTCGTCTTTTCCTTTTCTCGTTAATCCGTCTTATGTACCTGGCCAATTTCATCGTTTTTGTTTTTTTATAGAAATGTTGTATGACCGAGGAACAGAGTGGCTTTATGGTTCGGGCATTGTGTAACCATAATACGACTCAACATGAATTTTGTGCCTGAGATTAGGGTATGCAGTTACGATAGGGTTATCGATATTTATCCGAAAAAATTTTTATTTCATTGAAAAGTTTGCTTTTGTAGCCAGGAGAACATTCTTTCAATATTAATCATTAATCATGGATATTTAATGAATAAAATGATGTTTAATCACTCATAATGAATGAAATAATCATAAAATAAATCCAGGCATAAGGAACGATTTTTTTTGTACAATTGTGTAATCGTTCGATCGTCAAATCTCCAAGTGCCATTAAGATCACGCCGAACGCTCAGGTTGTCATCAAGCATCTTTTCTATGGAAACAATCTAACGGAAATAACTTCGCACGAAAAGTGTCCTTTTTACCGAATGCCCCCGAATTAATAAGCTAAGTTAACAATAGCCCATAAGGTAGCTTAAACTTCTCCGTGTTACGAATTAACGAATTCGCATATGTAAGGCAATTAGCTTAGGGCTTAGACTATTGGTACGCAGAGATGTAATTAGTATCGATACATATTTTCGAACAATTATTTTAACAAATATGTATGTACACCTATATTCTTGAAACTTTAATAAAGCGAACTATACACGGTATGTAAACGACATGTGCAGCCAATTTAATAAAAGACATTTCAACGAAATGGGAATTATTAGATACGTAAATAAAATACGTTTAATGAAACGAATCGAGTTTTGGGAGAAGCAGACTCGGTTTCGCACGGGACCACCGATAGGGTGGAGAATTTTTCCATCGAATTCTGACTATGTTTTCCTATCGTCGCCTGTGTACAGTCGCTCCAAGTGTTGTGATTAGCGGAACGCGAAAAATGTTATTCTTGCGTAGGGCTGTTTGTCTTCGCTGGCACAGCGTTCTACGGCCTGAAACGGTAAAAGGCTCGATACCTACGTATATGGATACCGTCGATGATACCAAAACATTGTTTCTGGTTTAGCCAGAAATCGAGAAACGTATCACGCGGAATGCTCGATTCCTCCTCATTACAGATTAAACGACGTATCACGTATAATAGTTTTAATATTTTATTATCCAATGTGTTCTTGTATTGTACACAGTTTACTTTGGGTGTACTTGTTTGCCTTATAAATGGATAAAAATCCGTAGTGCAGTTCTCACATGTATCGGTGTCATCCGCGAGAGTGGTCTTCGTGTTAGCAATCCTGTGCCTGGCCACACAATCGTAAAAACAGTTTTCCTCTTTTTATTGCCAGCCTCCGCGTTGCATCATCGCCTGTGGCAGAACTTGAAAGAAAAATCTGCAGCTCTCGTTGTTTTTGTTTCCCTCAAAGGGTCGGCGGGGTGCTAAAGCATCACTGTCGTAAATCGATTATAGTTTTACGACGGGATTTTCTATTTCCGTTCGGGGTGCAGCGTCGACGGACTCGTCGCTACCTGACGCGCCAGGTACCGATGTTTTATTATGCGGAACCGTCGGTACGTATCTCTTATTGCAGCGATTATCCGTCCATATGTTCGAGATCAGCGGGCGTTGTTTTCGACGTTTACCATAGGTATCGTAGGCTAATTTTACTCAAGGGCACTCCCACGGAAGCAAATAATCCCGGAGTACAGTCTTGATCGATAATACGTCGCCAACGTGCCGTTGTGCACGGTCCAAGCCAGAGCTAGAAACGATTACAAAAGGACAGACCCGAAGAAGGGTCCTGGATTTGTAGTTTTATTACCGCCATTTTCCTTTCAATCTCGAAGACGATGGAACGGATGATCATATTTGTACAAGTTGTTTAATTGTTGACGTGACGTACAATTGTAAGTGGTTGTAATTTATGTGTATTCATACCTTTTTGTTTTCGGATGACTTACCTAAGAAAATGGTGCAGAGATTTATTACTTTCGCCTGAACTGTGAAAAATGTGACTCCTATTGTACAGTCTTTAAAAACCTGCCGAAATAAACAGGTCATAGTATAATTCAATTAGTTCGATTAATTGAACATATTCAAAGATAGCTGACATATTCGATTCATTTAGTAATTGATTCGAACGAGCGTCGAAGTAGTTTAATTAAAGCAAAATTGCGAAGCGAGCGGAAGGAGTATGATGATGTTCCTAACACGTTAAGAAAACAGGTCTATACCAGTACAAACATCGATCCAAAGCCTGTGCTCTATACATACGTATGTACGTACGTCCCAGTAAACGTTTCTTTATAAATATTTGATCGCTAATACCGAACATATTTAACGTTTCATCTTCGTTAGTTTCGCATCGTTGAGCTTTTATTTCCCCGTGCCGTGTCTTTAATCGATCGACTTGTATATTATGAATTTTCATGTTCGTTTCGCTCCAACTGATTCTCCAGGGATAACATCTACATAAAAATATACCTAAACCGGAAGTTGTGTATTCAAAACGCGAAATGTCAAAATTAATAGATGAACATGAACTTATATTTTTTTATCCCTGTTTCCGATTTAGATTCACTGTTTCGCGGCTAATCAGAAATCATAACTGAAGTGTCCAGTCACTCTCTGTAGAGTGACCAGCTAGAATGTGCGATTTCTTCGATTCGATTTTCTCTGTATAGTTGGAACAATAATTAGCGTTGACTAGGCTTCATTCACTGTTATTCTGTTAACGGGCGAGAATTGGCAGGGACAACGAGAGGGTAATTAAAATCGCGACAAATATAATAAAGTTTTTGTTGCAACGAACGAGGGAAGATTTTCCTCGATATTTTCCAGCGAGGAAGAAGAGGATCCTCTATCATCGCGCGGTGCGCGCGTACGTATAAAGTATAAAAGCAGCACGCTCCGGAATCGATTGTACAAACAAGACCGAGCGGGGTGGTTGTATGCGCACCCTCAGCCCCTCTCGGCTACCGATCTTTCGTTAAATTTCCGTTTCATCGTTTCCGTGCAAACGTTCCCCGCGAAAGGTAACAGTTTTTAGCAAGGCCATCGGACCGACCCGAAAAACGTTTGATTTTCATCGTTCCGTTTGTCCCCCTGGCTCGTCGCAGCTACTTCCACCGGCTGCTCGAAAACACATTTCCATTTAATTGGTGAAAAATAGACACGTTCATCGCGCGTCCCTTCTCTTAAAAACAGTTCCACGTGTCCCTCGACGCGGATTCTATCAGCAACAAAGTTTCACGTTAATTATGTATAGAAAATCTTTTTATTTACTCTTCTATCCATTTTCCGATACTTATTACTTTAACGAAAACGATGTATGAGTAATCGTAGACGACACAGAACAGTCGATTCTCGGGTTCGAGCTATGCTTCCGTTAATCGTGTATAATTAACGAAGGGTGTAACGCGAAAGAAGCGTAGCGATCGATGGGCGAGGGAGGGTGCAGGTGTTGCCCGATCAAACGCCGCGGATTGCCGGCGATTTCTCGACTGCCAGTCAATTTTAATAATATCAGCCCCTTGTGCACGCCGGGGCACCTACGCCTACGTTCCGTCAGCCCGATGACTCGCACGATTTTCCAACGGTTTTCAATTATCCGCGGTACTGTACTCCCACGGGCCGCTGCCCCCGCGAAAATATCGATCCCACTCCGTTCTGCTCTCGATTGCGTGGCCGCCGGACGTGGGTGGAACGTGGAATCACGTTACAAAGGCGGTAGCTTCGACGATAATCGTCCGATGCGCTTTTCGTAAAGCTGCGTATAATGAAACGTGTGATAATAGCGATAGGCGATCACAGAAGTTCGAGCGCCTCGAGTTTACTAGACAGTTCTCCCAATTTAGTGACTAACGAGACGTAGAACTTCGGTGTCAAATAAGATAGTGCTAGTAGGAAAACAGCAGGATTTCTGTCCGTATCCTGGTGACTAATTGATCACCCAGTCCGGCGAAGAATACGTAAAAACGTTCGTTACCCTCGGAAGGTTGCGATATCGGCCGAGACCTTTGATACGCTTTTGACTCACTCACGATTTACGGCCTTCTTCCCTATTCTTCAGGGACCGTTCCATAGTTTATCAATGACTCGTGTTTTGTGTTACGATGTTTTCCTATGGTGTTTTTGTGAATTCTGTTCCATGATGACTCACGGGGTTGCGATTTCGCGAGAATAATCGTCTGCTTTGTTAGAGATATGACAGAAATGTTAGAGATATGACAGAAAACAGCGTCATTACGTCGTTTCGTATCGCTGTTACGTATCAGTTGCATCTTGTCAATATTTATTTTTGTCATCGCCGTGTCATTTAAGATTGTCAACTTTTTTGGAGAAAATATGTTCATTGTTCGTAAAGTCTCTGTGTTTTTCAATTACATATTGACATTTTATTTTATCCTGGAGTCTAGCCTCCTAAGTTGAAAATCAAATTCGTTATAACGTCTTGTATAATCGTTTTTGTCATTTCGTCGATTGAGATAATTACGAACGGTTCTTCTGAGGCACTTGCTTAAGCTCGATGCACGTCGATCCGAGACGTCGCAGAAACTCAGAAAAATTCTATTCGTAATACACGACCGATCCGTGGTTCCCAGATTTTCGAACGATCTTAAATCTTATTGTCAGTTCGTGACTTCGTAAGTCGTTGTCATAACATTTGCATGAGGCGCACTAAGCACCGTCATAATCGGGACAAAACCAATTTTCCTGATCCGGAAGAACCCTAGTCCCTCTTGAACCGCAAGTTTACAAGGCACCATCATCGCTGTTTGCCGTTTTAAAAATGCACATCTATGTATTAACACTTGAACGGTCTCTACGGGATGCAATTACCTAAATTACAGTTGTCACTCACAAATAGTATTAAACGAATAGTGCTGTATAAATTAGGATGAAAAACTTGCGTTTCTTTTTCGTACGAAACCAAATTGTTTAATAATGAAAAGAGATGAGAAACTCGGCAGCTCGCCTAATCACGCCGGAATTCCAGTCTATTATTTTTAGCTGTGCCGATCGGGAAGGGGGTGGCTGGATCCTCGTGGATAGACCGACGGTCCATTCCGGGGGTTACAAATCTGGGAAAACCCTGACGAGGCACGCACAGCACGTGACTCCTTCGGGGACCTCGGTCTGCGTCGCCTCGAGCACGATAAAGCACACGCGGTGTATCGTTTTTTAAGTGACTCAATTTCGTCCTGCATCCACTTACGTCCATCCCTCTGTTTTCATCCCCGTGTAATTTCGTTGCGGGGATCGTGCGCCGGGGGCGAGGCTCACGCTCGATCACGATACTTCTCGCCTCGCGTTTTGTGGGAACCGATAATGAGTGCTGCAGATTTTCATACTAATTCATATGCCCATTCGTTGTCCCAAAAATGGAGTTTTCTTATTTAACAAGCACTTATACATTTTCAATATTTATTCAGGTTACATCTCTTTTATGTAATGTTGCATTTTCTTGCCTCGTCGAATCGCAGCTCACGTCGTTTGTTTGTCATCGCGGCAAATCGGTAAATATTTGCGAGTAATAACCGAGTCGCTGACAGGATCAATAGAGCACAATTGCTCGACGACGATGTCTGCCAGGCCAGACCCCGCGAATCGTTTGCGCAAACTTTTTAACCGGTAAACGGTGTGTTCGATACTGTACACCGCGCGGAACCCTCCCACGATTTGTCTTTGTACTCTGAGGGAACTCCAAGTAAGTCCGATAAATAATGTTAAGGACGTTCGATAGAGCAGCTGCTTTAGAGCCGTTTCAAGACTCGAGAATATTTGCAATTTTTCTACTTCCGAGAAGACTAGTGATTTTAGAATGAGGTTCGATAAACAGGAATTAAAAGCTGAAGGATTGTAAAATTAATATTAAAGGAATTAAACTGAAGGATTGTAAAATCATTATTTAAATTAATATTTAGATTTTAATTCGATTTAACAGATGCATATATGAGTTTCACAATTTAAGAGTGTATGCGTTGAAGGGGTAATCTTGTAACACAGTTTGCTGTCAGCTTAGTTCAAATGCAAGCCTTTGTCTATTGTATTTAGAGGAACGTGTTGGTTCGAGTTTACTCATCGTTCAACTGTTCCTCCTTCATAAATACTTACGCATCCACCCAGCGTATCTCCTTTTTGCCTGAAATACAATAATAAAATATTCAGTCGGTTTCACCCGAATTTATGCCGTGGCACGCGAGGTACTTACGTATGCCCGTCGTTAACGCGCGCCCATGATTCGCGTCTTCGTTATTTTTTCATCGCCCTGGCCCGTGTACGTACAAAAGGCGGTCGGTGTTTTTCGGACGTGACCCGGCCGTGGATGCACCTGATTTTCCAGGCCCCGCGAAACTTTGACTTCTCGACGGCTACGCCAGTTTGTTGTTTCGTAGAGCCTTGGAACAACAAACCCCTCTCGGCCACTCGGCCTGAAATCGCGTGACAGGTATTTAGAGTGGCGGTGCGCGCTTTCCTCTCGCCGAGATGTTTTTCTAGGCCGAGCCGAAAAATAAGGAATCTGGGTCTCTCGAGGAGTCGGCGATCTTCACTCAGAATCCTTCACCCGTTTCGTTAAGCGAAAGTAAAAATCCTTCCCATATTTTTGTTTTCGTAAATACGTAATAAATTAAAAAGGAGTATAAGATGTGGTTAGAAAGATTAGATCGCGTTGTTTGTATAATACGACGTACGTCCTTTATTTAGGAGAGTCTTTTATCTCAATGCTTTATCCTTTTATTAATTTTTTTAGACGTACTGTACTTGTAATACGTATCTATCATTTGTATGAAAATGGGTTCTAGTATGTGAATGGAATAAATAAATAAAATGCCTTTTATCTTTTATTCTGTGAGTCGAGATAATAAATTAAATGCAGCATTTCTGTACAGAAGTAATAGCTTTATGCTACGAATTTTCTAAAGCGTCTATCTATTTCCCTTTTCGGAACGAACGTTCATCGTTCGCCCCGGCGTGTGCCAACGAGCTATCAACGGCGTTAATAATGTAAGAAAAGGTAGCGGACCACCCACGTGGTCCAGGGGCCCAGGTAGCCCTTCTTCGGGACCTGCGTCGAGTTTCTCCAGCTGTCTACTCTCGTGTCATTCCTCTCTCCTTCTCGTAAAAATGACAAAACACTTTTATCGAGTCGTGGCCCTCGTACAGTTTCGGTCGTTCAAATCAAGTCGAACGCTTGGTTGATGAACTCCGACGAGGAATCGTCGAAAACGAACGATGTTAGTCATCCGTCATTTGGACATAATTTAGTCCATACGTTTTATGGAAAAGAGAATGACGGGACAAATCACGGAGATGAACTCGTGGTGAATCAGTGGCGAACGGACAATTCAGTTTTAATTCATAATTTTTGAGTCGCGCGAATTTAACTCATCGACTTTTTCATTCCGCGTTCGAAATTAATTCACGTTGAAACGTCCCCGCGTTTAACGAGCGTATTTTATTTAAGTAATGAACGTTCGGGCGTCATACCAGCTCTTTTTTTATCGCGGGCAAATAAGTTGTTAAAATTGCGGATTTTAATAAAGCCTTGCGCTGTGCGCGAGGTACGACCTCTTGAAAATGGGACGCCGGTAACCGATTGCAACACCTGTTTCTTTGCATTTATTAAGTAGCTAAACTATGTCAGTGTTTTCTGTTATTTTTATTATTTGTAATTATGTATTCAGTACTTTGTCCCAGTGTGTCATCCATTGATAAATGAATACTCTCTTCATTGAAAAAATGTTGAAATGATGGAAGCACGTTTATCTAATGTTGTTTTAAGATCGAGAAATAATAATTGTATGGAGGGTGCGAGGAAAAACTTATTCGACTCGACGATCGAGGCGTTGAATCGCCTAGAGAGGAAAGAATCGATCGGGTTCGCGATATGGCGTAATCTAGGTCAAACAGTAAATGTATAATCGTTATTTAATAGTAGATGGAGAATCGCCGATTGGGACTAATCGAAACGAATGGCACTCGATCGCGCACTTGTGCCGCGGCTCGGTGGCGGGAGTCTAACGAGCGGTGGAAGGCAGATCGGCGAGAAAGAGCGGAGGGGGAGTGATTTGTTGTAACGAAGAACGCCGCGCACGCTTGGCACAATGTAGCCACTTGTTTACAGGGACAATATTTTCATTCCGCAAACAATTGATGGCTCGATAAAGACTCGGCGCGGCGGCGTACAGGTGGGTGCTCGGATCTAACGTTGTAACGCGGTCGCCCGTTCGTGAATGCGCTTCGCTCTCCCTCGTCTCTCTCTCTCTCTCTCTCTATATA
>NW_017132978.1:667886-716992 GCF_001652005.2 Ceratina calcarata | reverse complement strand
TATGTATATATATACGTGTGTGTGTTTACGAATCTCTCGAGTAAAGTATTAGCCGACTCTAAACGCTTGAATCATCGAGTTGTATGCCTTCGATTCGTCGGCCCATCACGCCCGTGCCACCGATGCCTCCTGTTTCTCTTGTTTTCTTCCATGTCCCTCTTTTCGGTAGGAGCGATAAGTTCAACCTCGAATAAAATCGCCCGGAGATATTCGGATTTTGTGTACAGGTACGCCGAAGAATCTGTAGAACGCGTTTGCGATGAAAGGATAGAATGGTAATAAAATACGAAAGCCTGAAACAAGGTCCGTTACACGATTTTAGGCTACCCATGAAAGGGAAGAAATAACGTCGGGGCAGTAACAAAGAGATAATCCCGTGGTGTTTATGGCTGAGAAACCGCATGAAGGAAAACAAACGACGGTCCGTTCTGAAGACCACCGCGGATAATAATATGCGGTGCCAAAGTGACCGAAGATTTGCTGGTCGAGCCTTCTGCCATTTTACCATCTAGGTCTTTCGAACTCTAATTCGGGGATAAACTGGGATGAATAGATATACCATTTCTGGCCATCTTAACCGTTTCCGTCCCACGGTATAACGTAGAAGAAAAATAGGTAAATGAAAAGTATTTTAATTCAGTCCTAAATATACAGACAATTAAAATATTACAACGTATATGTACAACGTCCGAAGCATAGTAATTGAAGAAAATCATTGCATCATCGCAGAACATACGTTTGCTACTATTTTTGGCCACTAATGTAGCATATTTGGCAAGCCTTCTTTCCATTTGTACCCACTTCTGCACAATAATTATGTACAACAACAAATGTTTCAATGGCCGGAAATGCTACGTCCACCACTGTCTCATCTTTAATGTCTGTCTACCATTTGGCCTACCATCTAATTTTACTTACTTTTTCCGTGATATTTTCTCGTTATATTATAGATAGATAGATATTTAGAGATAGCTTTATCGTAACTAGAGGGGACGGTTAATCGGTAGTCACTGGACGAGATAGAAGGGCCGACGGACAGGTCGATAGGTAGTCGATAAACCGACAGAACTCGTTGCTGTACATTTTATCGTTTATTAAACGAACGAGTAGATTCTACATACTAAAACTTAAAACTGGTGACTCTCCCCTTGTTCAGGATTTATTAAAAATTGTATTAGGCGAGAGAAATGCTTCTTACACGCGTACTGCGATTAATGTAGCCCTTGTATTCGTGGAATTGGACGCCTATGGGATTGATAATCGGTAGATACCTCGCGATAACGCGTACGTACGTTAGAGCTAAACGTTTCCGACTTTACACTCGAGTTTTATTAAACACGTTATAGCTACGAGCGAACGACGGAAATGGAACAGCGAGGGATAATGCAAATGTTTATACATTTTTTCAAATCGAGTCAACTTTTAAGCGATCGGAATTGGGCATAAATCGTTATTAATTAACGGACGGCGGTAGAAAGCGCGGTGGATAAAAGAAACGAGAACGTCGCGTCGTCTCGAAGCTATTGGTCGACGGCAAACAAGGCCTTCCCCGGGCCGGCGATAGCGGAAAGATTTTTCCGGCCGATCCAAGTTTTTGCGTTAAAATCAATTTCGCGGGAATATTTGATTTGCGCGGCGAGCCGTCCGACGACGGTGATAAAACAGTGAAAAAACGAAAGCATATAGGTGCAGGTACACATTCCTTCCTCGTTGCAGGAGATACGCAGAAGTTTGACCAGCAAACATTTAAAAGTAGTACCTATTCGTACTTTGCCTTCTTTCGCACCGTGTAACGAAATTATGTAAGTGCGTTTTAACATTTTGCTTATCAATAACGTAGAGGTGTGAGAAACCCACTATAATTATAATACGTGTTAGAAAAATGGAAGCCAGAGAAATCTTTGGCTGATTTTATCCTCACAGATTTTACTTAATCGTAATTACATTGAGATTTCGTCGTAAGAAGATGAAACAACGAGAACTCGATTCGACTTGCGAGCTCGGAGGCATCGGGCGAACGCGGAACCGATCGAGTTAAGCTAAACGAATTATTCGCCGAAAATCCGATCTCTTTTTATTACGCGCGTTTAATATTCATGGACCACGGACGGTTAATTATTCGAGACGCGATAAACGATTAATCGGCGCTGATCGAGCGGCGGGACGCGTCGAAATACCGGAAAATTCGATTTCGTAACTCGATTGTCGAATGCTCGGGCTCGCGCGTTGCCGATTTTCATCGTAAAACCGTGTTACGATTATTTTTATTCCTTGAATATCGAACATCCTCTCGTTATATCGTTTCTATACTTACAATTTTGATTAACCCTTTAACTTTTCACGTGCCACGGCAGTGCAAGAGTAACACCTCTTTTTACCATTCTTATATCTGATTCTGTGTAGAAACGACTGCACAAATTTAATTGTACTCGGAACGTCGAAATCACACGAGCTGTTTAGAAAATGATCACTGTTACGTGGATATAGATAAATATTATAGGTAGGTATATTTGTTGTTGCAATTAAACGTTATCGAGTACCTATGTTTGAGTTTATCTAGCTTTGACACGGGTAATGAAGCCGGCGTCATTCTTATGTACTTAAGTCGATCGAGCCAGTTCAAACCGACTGCAATTTGCTACGATCCAATATTTATACTTTATTGTCGGATTTGTTTAAATAATCTATTTCCGTGCTACCGCCGGCACGAGCTGCAGTTTCCCGTTGCCAAACACCATCTACCGCACTTCCCATCGTTCTTTGTTTTTTTATACGCTGTTATTTTCGTAGCCGTGTAAGAAACTACGGCTCGTTTCGAATCGTTTTGTATAAATGAGATAGGAGCCAAATAATACGGTCAAAAACATTTGTACAAACGATGTGCTTCCTATTTAACTGAATGAACGTTATCTGTATGTAGCAGTTCACTTGTTCCAATCGAATCTTTGATAGATAAAGAACTCGTACGTTCGAGATTTACCAACCCCGGGTCAAGGTTTATTATCGACGAGCAGAATTGAATCGTGAACGACGGATTTAAAACAAGGAATGTACCTACGAGTATTACGAGCAAACGACGCTCGGTGCCGTCGCAACGCGTCGCAGCTGCACGATCTTCTTTCACCAGCACCACGGAACGAAAAAGTACACCAATCAACTCGTCGATAGACGTAGAAAACGAGCCACCGAACTAAGATCGAGACACCGTCTTGGAAAGATCGTCTCAGACTTGCCGCGGTGAATAAATCGAATACGCGAATCACGAAACGACGCAAGGGAGGAAGCAGGCGAAAGGGGGTAATAAAAAACGGTGGTGGAAAATCCGCGGGTCGTCCCGGGACGCTCTAGGTGTCAAACTCGTGGCGGACAGACGGTTGACATGACATGAGAGGAGCGTCGGGACGGCGGCCGTCGGTACCACGGCGGCGTCCCGGTCACCGCGGCCAGGCGTCCCGAAGTCCCTCGGGACGATTGCGCAAGCGGCGAACCTCGCAGCTGCGCTTTCCGTCCCGGCTCGGCGAACGCTGGGGCGGCCTCTCCGCACCTACGCGCGCGTTATCGCGCCGTCGATTCACCCTGATATAAAGGGGATCCGTCGGGGCGAGGTTCGATTGGTCCTGTCTGCGCGACGGTGGGGATTGGAACGGCGGCATTGGTCGATTCGCGTCCGAACGGGCGCGGCGGTGGGTCGACGGTAGTGGGATGTGTTTGAACAAGATCGGGAGACTCGAGAGTAGCGGGTACACTCGCTAACCGGCCTCCATCCACACGGCAACACAGAGAGACAGAGAGACGGTATTACTGGTTGAACGAGGGAGAGTGGAGGCGAGGTGGCTCGAATACACAGATCCCCGCTCAAACAACCTCGATCCGTTCGCTCGGTCCGGTTGCTCGTCCTACGGTCGTGGTGCCCGCGCGTACCCAGGTCCCCTCGTCGTCGCGTCGTTCATCGCGCGTTTATTGTCGTCGCGCGCCAGTTTCACGAATCGGCTAGTGCTCGTTTTTTCCCAGTTCGGGTTTCTCAGCGATTAAAAGTGACTAAACAGGATTTCCACTGGTGTACGAGGAACGAGATATGTCACGACGTTGAAGATTCAGTGAGAAATAATTCAGTGTCGACCGTCGATAGTGCTTCGTGTTACAGAGAGTATAAAGATAAATCAGAAGAACTTTTAAACAGCAGTGTTGTCTTCGCGTCGCCGGAGACCAGGACCAGGAATCTCGAAGTTTGTTACGCGCCTCTCGATCATCGAGCGCGCGTCCCAGCGATCGAGAGGCGGTGAATATACACCCTTCCGTTTGTAAGTGCGCGTCCGGAGGTGCGACGGGGCTACCCCAACCCCGACGGGAAGATTAAGGAATCGTCGCATTACCAGCAGCAGCCGTGGTACCGCGGTTTTCATGATTCCCGTTTGACGAGCAGACAACAGTCCGGCACCCCGGCACCGGTGACCTCTATGACCATGCTCCAGTCGCAGAAGCTGTACAGCGACGGCTGCCTGGGCGGCGCGATGACCAGCGCCGCGATGTCCACGATGGGCAGCATGGCGCCGACGTACAGCTCGATCAACTCGGTGATGCCGATGGGCATGTCGATGGGCGTCGGAGTCGGGCCCAGCTGTAGCCCTCAGGGCGCCGGAGGTTTCAACATGAACACCATGAGCTCGGCGATGGGCATGGCATCGATGGGCGGCGGCGGCATGGGCAGCTATGGGAGCGCGTCGATGGGAAACGCCGGCGCCTGTATAGGCGGCGTCGGGTACAGCACGTTGACGCCGGGCGGCGGCGCCGGGATCACCAGGGATCCTCTTTCTCTGACCGAACCAGACTCCCCGAACGCGGCTCTGCAACGCGCGAGGACTGACAAATCTTACCGGAGAGCTTACACCCACGCGAAACCACCGTACTCGTACATCAGCCTCATCACCATGGCTATACAGAATGCACCGACCAAGATGCTCACGTTGTCGGAGATTTACCAGTTCATAATGGATCTGTTCCCGTTCTATCGGCAGAACCAGCAGCGCTGGCAGAACTCCATCAGGCATTCGCTCAGTTTCAACGATTGCTTCGTGAAGGTCCCACGAACGCCCGACAAGCCGGGGAAGGGTTCTTTCTGGACTCTACACCCGGACAGCGGGAACATGTTCGAGAACGGTTGTTACCTGCGTCGGCAGAAGAGGTTCAAGGACGAGAAGAAGGAGCTCACCAGGCAGAACAACAAGCATCAACAACACCAGCAGCATCACAGCGGGGGCGCGGCGGCAGCTGCGGCTGCTGCGGCCGCCGCCGTTGCTGGACACAACAGTCCGACGTCGCACGACCTAGCCGGGAAGAAAACCCCGTCTTCGCTTCACCACGGACCACAGCAGCAGGACGACAAGGACTTACATTCCCTGGTGTCGTCGCATCACCACCATCACGCGGCTAGTCTTCATCAGCATCATGCCGCTTTAAAGAGCGACGCGACGGACATAGGCGGCCTCCTTGGGCCAGACTTAGGCGCTGCGCACGACGAACTCACGGCTATGGTCAGCCGAAGTCTCCATCCGCATCTGATCTCCGACCCCGCCGCCCTTCATCACGGAATGACGGGCAGTCTGAAGCAGGAACCACCGTACACTGCCGCCAGCCATCCCTTCAGCATCACGAGGTTACTACCGGGCGCCGCAGGAGCGTCGCCCGGCGCACAGGACACCAAACCGCCGGAGATGAAGATGTACGAACAGCTGCACCAGAGTTACGCGAACTTCGGCTCGCCGCATCACCCTCACGCGCATTCCGCGCCGCCGAGTCATCATCATCACAACGGCATGCACACGGGCTCGAACGCTGCCGGTCCCATGCACAATATGTCCAACCATCATCATCAAGAGTATTACCAGACACCGCTTTACCATCACGCGACCAGCGTCGCCAGCAGCAGCGCGCCACCGCCGCCTACCGTCGCTACCGCGACGCCGGGCTTGTGACACCACGCCACGCACCCTTACGCCTTGGCCTGAGCCGCTGCAGTTGCGGCGTACGCCGCCACCGCCTCGAACACGACGAACCTCGTTCTTCCTACTCAACAGCAGCAGCAAATTCAACCGACGCCGTCCTCTTCGTCGTCGTCGTCGTCCTCTGCTTCCTCGGCAACGGCTGCGCCGACGACGCTCCGTGCTCCGACCTCGTCGCAGCAGGAGCAACCGGCCGAGAGACAAGAGCGACGACGACGTCGTTGCGACGACGCGGGTCAAGTCGAGACTTGCTGGCCACCGGTCGTTCACGTGGACGATTACGACGAAGAGGAGGAAGAAGACGACGAGGAGGATATCGTGTGAGAAGTTTTATCGAGGTGAGAATCTGGCGGCCTGGATCTTCGTCGATTTTTCGGGGGACGGGCGTCGAGGCGCCCGCGTTCGGAGGCGAAGGAGGCCATAGGCAGGTGCGAATTTTCGGATTTATTTCTACCGAAAGGAGTGGACGTTTGATCGCGACAGCTGTATGGGTGGCCGTGAGTTTGGTTTATACATGGTCGGGATAATTGTTGGTAGGTCGTTTAGTGTGATGTTAAGTACTACTCGAGGCATCTTTATTGTGGGTTGTTATGGTCGCGTGATCCTTTGATGGAAGCTATTTCGAATCGTGAACGAACACCGATTCCTTTCGAGCGTTCTGCTCTTCTTAACTCGAAACCCTTTCCCGATTCGTTTTATTAACCCCGGACACGTTTGACAAGCATCTTCTGTATTTTTCGCGCGAACGTTTTACAAACTTCGGAGGACTGTTTGTTTGTTTCGATTTCACTAGCTTGTCTCGTTTTCATTTCGCGTTCATATTCGGCTTGTTAAGAAGAGCAACGTTGCCTCTCGTCCGAACGATGTCGATGTTTCCACGATCTGCTACTTTAAACAGATTTATTTCCAAACACTTTGCTAGGAATCTCGTTTGAAATTATTTAGATTTACGATTAGCCAAGNCGGCGGCAGCTGCGGCTGCTGCGGCCGCCGCCGTTGCTGGACACAACAGTCCGACGTCGCACGACCTAGCCGGGAAGAAAACCCCGTCTTCGCTTCACCACGGACCACAGCAGCAGGACGACAAGGACTTACATTCCCTGGTGTCGTCGCATCACCACCATCACGCGGCTAGTCTTCATCAGCATCATGCCGCTTTAAAGAGCGACGCGACGGACATAGGCGGCCTCCTTGGGCCAGACTTAGGCGCTGCGCACGACGAACTCACGGCTATGGTCAGCCGAAGTCTCCATCCGCATCTGATCTCCGACCCCGCCGCCCTTCATCACGGAATGACGGGCAGTCTGAAGCAGGAACCACCGTACACTGCCGCCAGCCATCCCTTCAGCATCACGAGGTTACTACCGGGCGCCGCAGGAGCGTCGCCCGGCGCACAGGACACCAAACCGCCGGAGATGAAGATGTACGAACAGCTGCACCAGAGTTACGCGAACTTCGGCTCGCCGCATCACCCTCACGCGCATTCCGCGCCGCCGAGTCATCATCATCACAACGGCATGCACACGGGCTCGAACGCTGCCGGTCCCATGCACAATATGTCCAACCATCATCATCAAGAGTATTACCAGACACCGCTTTACCATCACGCGACCAGCGTCGCCAGCAGCAGCGCGCCACCGCCGCCTACCGTCGCTACCGCGACGCCGGGCTTGTGACACCACGCCACGCACCCTTACGCCTTGGCCTGAGCCGCTGCAGTTGCGGCGTACGCCGCCACCGCCTCGAACACGACGAACCTCGTTCTTCCTACTCAACAGCAGCAGCAAATTCAACCGACGCCGTCCTCTTCGTCGTCGTCGTCGTCCTCTGCTTCCTCGGCAACGGCTGCGCCGACGACGCTCCGTGCTCCGACCTCGTCGCAGCAGGAGCAACCGGCCGAGAGACAAGAGCGACGACGACGTCGTTGCGACGACGCGGGTCAAGTCGAGACTTGCTGGCCACCGGTCGTTCACGTGGACGATTACGACGAAGAGGAGGAAGAAGACGACGAGGAGGATATCGTGTGAGAAGTTTTATCGAGGTGAGAATCTGGCGGCCTGGATCTTCGTCGATTTTTCGGGGGACGGGCGTCGAGGCGCCCGCGTTCGGAGGCGAAGGAGGCCATAGGCAGGTGCGAATTTTCGGATTTATTTCTACCGAAAGGAGTGGACGTTTGATCGCGACAGCTGTATGGGTGGCCGTGAGTTTGGTTTATACATGGTCGGGATAATTGTTGGTAGGTCGTTTAGTGTGATGTTAAGTACTACTCGAGGCATCTTTATTGTGGGTTGTTATGGTCGCGTGATCCTTTGATGGAAGCTATTTCGAATCGTGAACGAACACCGATTCCTTTCGAGCGTTCTGCTCTTCTTAACTCGAAACCCTTTCCCGATTCGTTTTATTAACCCCGGACACGTTTGACAAGCATCTTCTGTATTTTTCGCGCGAACGTTTTACAAACTTCGGAGGACTGTTTGTTTGTTTCGATTTCACTAGCTTGTCTCGTTTTCATTTCGCGTTCATATTCGGCTTGTTAAGAAGAGCAACGTTGCCTCTCGTCCGAACGATGTCGATGTTTCCACGATCTGCTACTTTAAACAGATTTATTTCCAAACACTTTGCTAGGAATCTCGTTTGAAATTATTTAGATTTACGATTAGCCAAGTACGACGTTAAAGAATCTCGATATTTGCGGAAAAGTAAAATGTTTGTCTCGATATTGGCACGAGCTTTAAGATGAAATTTTTATTTCTATTTATAGTAGATTTTGTTTGAACTTGCAAACTCATTCTCGACGTTCCAAGTAGCTATTTCTCAATAGTAGTCGGTTATCTTTCGTTCGTTTTTATATTCTGAACGTGCATCGACATCGTATCGTCGATCGGGGCGATCGATCGTTTCGTTGCGACGGAAAAATCTATCGAGATGCCGATTAAGCGCCACTCGAATCCCGTGACTCAGATCGCGATTTAACGACGCGCGACAGACCTAATTGCTTTCGTCAGTTCGATTTCGTTCGTTCGAAGCTACGAACGAAGCTGTGCATCTCGAGGAATATTTTCTGTGATACGCGACAACGATCCGCGATACGTGACGCTCGTCTAGAACATCGACTACCCCCTCGTTCCTCTCTGATCCTTTTCTTTCGATCGATCGTCGTGCATTCGCGGTCGTACGCGTGTTTCGCCAACTAAAACGAAAGGGAACGGAAGGGTTACGAAGCGAAACGTAGTAGTCGTCGTCGAACGATCCGTTTCTATTTGCAATACAGCAGTGCAATTTCCTTCGCGTCGAAGGAAGTTGGTCGGACCGATTGAATCGAGTTTGTTGTTGGCGCTTCGAGACACGTACCTGCACGGATCTTCCCGCGTTTATTTTAAGAAGTTTGCTTGTCGAAACTCTGAACTCACGATTCCATTTCGTTTAAGAAAATGTATTTTTATAACGGAGAAACGTCGTGTCTATCGTTCGCTTACAATTTCCTGTCGATCTGCATTTACAATTGCCCGCGTCTCCGCGAGACAAAAGACGGGCACAGACAATCGCTAGACGATTGTTTATCGAGCACATAGTTCGCGATACCAGAGAGCGATAGCGTAGGTCTTTTTTCGGATTATCTGTACCTTCGATGATGCACACCGTTTTCCGATCGGCTGTTTTCATCGCCGGTCGTTGATCTCATTCCGTTCTCCGACGCGCGACGGTTACCTGCTTATCGTCCCGCTGCAATTACGCACGCGTTTACATCAGCAATTAATCGGCATCGTTCATTCGATAATAATTAAAAGACTTATCGGGGATTTATCGATAAGCTGACACATTTTTCAGTATCCCGGGATCTGTGCGAATTTCTTTCGTTCCCTGAACGACTTTCGTAAATAATTCTTCATTCCGTTCTGAGTTTAATACTCGCGTGTCCTCAGAGTCTCGACGAGTAAACGTTTGGCGAATACGTGAACATCGTAATTAGCATTGAGAAGAAATTGGAACGTGTCTCGAGGCAGTTTGAGGCTTCGAACGAGATGAGAGCCCGTTTCGATGGTCGGCTCGGAGCCGCGCGAGCGTCGAGCGAAAAAATGTGATAATCCGCGAGAATAAATCTAAATTAATGAACGTAGGCTTGCGAGAGACGCCTGTGTATTTGCCGCGTAGAGGTGCGCGTTCGTGCGCGCCCGTGTGCGATTACACTAATTATACAGACGCTGACGCATCGACGGTTGACGAAGGGACAGACGTACACGGGCCCACGCGCGAACGCGCGGAGAGAAACCGAGAAGCTAAAGGATTCCTTTAAAAGAGAAGCGTCGAAAGCAGGACACGTCCAGCGTTTTTTTTGTATCATACGTGTAGATAGCCGCACAACGTAACGCGTACGATGTACAATATTATATATGTTACAGAGAGAGCTATATAAATATAAATATTATAAATATAAATATATAAATAAATGGAGTCTAACGATTGCATCATGTTAGGTATATACATATTATATATATTATATATATATATTATACAAAGTGAGAGAGTGAATGATCGTGTGAGAGAGAAGATTGTACAGCGAGTTTCAAAAGCATCTCTCCCTTTTATGCCCCGCTCCGTTCGTTCTTCTATTCCCCGTGGACAGCTGGAACCCTCGAGCTTGCTGCCACCGAGCCCGTTCGACTCTGACCAACCTCGAGGGTTGCTTTTGAAACGCGCCCCACCTCGAAACGCCCTGTAAATAAAGGAGAGGCGAAACCCAGGGAGAGTATGTAGCCCAGCGCGCATCGCGGAAGATCACCGATCGCGTTAAGATAAATCGTCGGCCTCTACAGTCAGCGTGTTCCTCCACGTTTTCCTCCTGTCCGACCGTTCAGTTGTTCCTCGTCGAATTCGACAGTGATCATCGTTCGAAAGTACCGACGCGCGTTTCACTTCGATCCTGACGTCGTCGAAAGAATTCTTGTACGTATAATTCAGGGAATCGAAATGGAGATCTTCCAGTCTCATTGAGATACCGATTAATTATTTTTGTCGATCGATCGAGCGTAAACGAGCGTTCGAACTTTTGAGCGATTCGCCGGCTATCGACGGCAGTAGAACGAGTGAGAAATCTTATTTGCCCCTATCTTCCCGATCATCTTTCGGCCTTCGATCCGATGGATGGTGGCACCGCGATGAAAAGGGGAACGCGAGAAAAAAAAAAATAAATCTCTTCGCCGTGCATCTTCACGCTTTGATTGTTCCTGCGCGTCCCGGCATTCGTCCGCGCGCTTGTCCACGGATATTCTCCCCGCGGGGGATCGGTGAACCTACCGTTTTTCGTCCTGCCCGCGAGCCGCCGTTTCAGAATCTTTCCCTGTTCTCTATAACTTCTACTTGTTCGAACCGCCGTTTTCGGACGTATACATTTTTCAGTGTCGTTTCCGGCCCGGGGATGAGCGAACGTATTAACCTCGGAATCATCGTCGTTCGGTATGTGATACCTGGTGATTCTGTGGCTAGATCGTATGTATATACACGCATGTACGCACGCCAGCACGAGAGCGAGAGCGGATACGACGCTCCGGCGGCCCTCGCGAGATTTGGGCCGACCGCCGGAGAGGCGACCCGAGCAAACGAGGATGTAAATGTTTCAATAAATCCACGTATTTCTACGAACATCTCTGTCTCACGTCTACACCTTCCCGTTTAAATAATTATAGAACTTCATTTACTCGTCACAGCTATTCTTATCACCAAACTGTGCATCTTGTGCATTTAACGGAAAAACTGCAGACGAGGTGAAGATTGTTTTCCATGTACAAACATATTTGTTTACTAATGAATGCGACGGAATTTCTTCTTTTTTTATACAAGATGCTTGCATAAAGTCCGCAGGATTGTATTGTTTCAATGATCAGTAAAAGAACGGAAAACAATAGTAGGCACACAATTTTTCTATGTGAAACACTTCCATAAGAACGACAGGATTTCATTATTTCAAAGAACAGTGAAAGAATGGAGAACAATAATAAACGTACGAAATGTTCAAAGCTAAAAGTCTATCAAAAATTGGTACTATTATTCTGCAGAAAAATCCGGAGTCGACTCGCTCGTTTGGTACAACGATTTCTATCGAGGTCCCAAGTATTTCGATCGAGGTTTTGAGTAAATGAAAGAAAAGAAAGTTAAACAATTTTGTTAGACCGATACTGTTTGCAGTGAGCAAACGGAAATTGCGACGTTCCCTCTGAAGAAAGTTGTTCTTTACTTTTTCCCCATTTCCTTTATGTTCTACGTACCTACACTACGTACAATCACCAACGGTACAAACGCAACACTGATTTATCAGTCTCTTTTTTTCCTCGTTTTCCTTCCTCTTTGCAAGTTCATTAAGTAACATCTCGTTATTTTATTCCTCTGTACGATAAGTCTTCATCATTCGTAGTAGATTTCTCTCAATCACCTCTTCGGAGTATACAGAGTACAAACAAGGGGAATGCAATATAAAATAAGCGTAAGAACTTCAAATTGAATTCACGAGTGTATTTTTCGATAGAAGCTTGTTAATTGATTGCTGAACTAAGTTTAGATTCTAAATCGGTTTCAATCTTGTACCCGTTACACGGTTACCTATAGGTTTTCACCAAACCATTACAACCTCTTGCATATTCATTAACCAAGACTTTGCTAATTGATTTTTTTCTAAGCACAAGACACCGGCAAAATATTCCACTTTCTTCCCCATCCTCGAGAAGGCAGGAGAAACATAAGCTTAAAATTAGGTAGGTAGGTAGGTAGGTAGGTACACGCTATGTACGATTGGAAGGAGCAAAATTGTTCTTCATCTGAGATACAGTGGACGTACACTGATCTTCACTTGAATAGCCTTGGATAAATTATTTATTTTTTATAAGTATTTATTCTGCCAGTTTTGTGCAATGATCGAATCCTGACGTCAGATAGCAGTATACTTCCGGTCTAGGCGCACTTGTTTGCAGCTAATTAGGAATGATCATTTAGGTCACCCTTGGAGGGTCACTATTCGAGGCTATTCGAGCGAACACTGTAAATTCTAACGAGTAAAAAACGAAATTAAGATCGAAGAATCTGAGGAAAGTAGAGAAATTTCTATTCTGCTAGAAAATTAATATCACGTATTTTCCAAAGTTATGTAATATTAAGGTATTACATGAAATTCACTTCACATATTCGTCATCGGAACGACTGCGCGTTATCGTCGTTAGCTGCCCGATTCTGTAGAATCGCTGTTTCGATCACGCGATCACGCTACGTACTTCGATAGCGCGTGTATCGTTCGACGCGGATAAGTGAATTGAAAATACCTGATAGGTGCAAACCTTTATAATAGGAATAATATATCCGACAGTATTTTCTTCTTCGACGCGGTAAAGCGGAAGTTAATGAAAACACGTAAATGATGGATGCTATTCCAGTGTTCCGATTAAAGATAACTGATGAACAGATATCGTAAACTTTAATTTCTTCCGCATAACCGATCTAACGATTCTTCGTGTACTCGTGCTCGGAGGATTAAAATTGCTAGGCTATATTCTCTTGGACGGAATATTTTTCAAACTGTAGAAGTGATACTGGTAACGCGTGAGATTGCATCATCGACGAACCAAGTTACACTCTTGTAAGAATTTTTACTCTTCAAATTGGAATTCTCATACCTGTTTCCCAGTTACAAAGTTCATCCACAAACGTACTACGTTCTCCAGTTGGAACCACAAACAGAAAATCATTATCGATCGTTTCACTGATTTTTACAATACTTTATATTTTATAATCGAAACAGAATATTCGAAGGAAACATTGATGACAAGAAGAGAGCTCGTCCGTCGAGTCGTTTCAATATTTCCGATGTTCGATCGATGAAAAAACTGGCGGAGTGAAACGGGCTTCCCGCGATATAAGAGCATTAACAAATTCGACCGATAATATTTGACTTGAATCGGGCGGTGGGCTGTGCTCACTCTCGTCGACTTTCGTTCAGCGCGTCGTCGTCACCGTCGTCGTAGTCGGTCGCCGCGATTCTCCTAATCTGTGTACGCGATCGATACGCGTTCATTAATTACGGATTCGCCGGCGAACCGTGAAAAATTTGACAGATTATCCGCGACGAGCGCCGATACCAATCTCGCGATGCGATCGATTACCGTCGACTCGTAATAAGGAATTAACGAAATCGTGGATAAACGTGTCAATCGTCCTAATTATCCCGTTTGTCTTCCGATTCAATTAGTTTTTACAAAGCATCCCTCACTTTCAACTTTCGCATTAATTTCCTGTGCCAAATTTTTTTTACCGAACAATTTTAAAGGAGTCTGTGTTAGGAATTAAAATTCCCGAAGATTTTCGACGCCGAGCGAAAGTATCGGGAACGAAGTTTCCCCAGGCATATTGATTTTCCTTTAGCGGCAGATACCGTTGCCCGAATTTACGGCCGCGATGTTTTTATTATCTTATCTGCCCGTTTTACGTCACGCGTTAAACCTTCCTCTATTACGTACGCACATGTATGTACGTATCTCGGCTTTATTGCTCCCTAAATCGAACGTCGCGTTAATATTTAACGCGCGAAACAAATTAGTCCGACATAAAAAGTGCCGATAAACGAGAATAGCGATTCGCTATCACGAGTTATTTTTTATGAAAGATTACTTTTCAGCTCGACGAATAACAAAATGGTCTTCGGTTGTAATTATAGAAAAATCTTCTGTCGTCCACTATTATTACTATTATTATTATTTATTTATCGCCTTTCGATTTTTGCGGTGTTCCGTGTGCATCACTCTTTTCTACATTTAGACAGGCAAATGCACGTGTACTCACGTCAGAATCAAAGTCGAGTTCTCGAAGACGAAACAAATCCATTCGAAATTTTCTCCATCCACGGTTGTATCAATACTGGGACAGCCTGCAACGAAAGTGCAGCACAGTGGAATTAGCGATAACGTACGTGTATTATTCAAGTAGTTCGCGATTACCAGTTAAGCAACTGGTACAGAGGCTCGATAGAGAGAGAGGGGTACAAGAATTTGGCGCGTAGACCAGGTAGCGAATAACGAGTCTTAGTTAACGGGTGGACAATCGAGGTGCAATCTCCCGCGGATTATTCGGCATGATACACAGCCAGATATACATCATATATACGAGAGGTACTACAAACCTGTGTATCTCGCCAATATTTGACTAAATCATGAACAATGTTTGATCGTACACATGCGCGGGACCGGGCGCGCGCACACACCCGCGCGCTCACCCGTTCGATAGAGGCACGGCCGAGCGGACAGGAGCGGAGCCGAGGAGCAGTGCCGCGGGACCAGAGGTTCGGCGACTTTAAACGCGTGTCCGCGTGTACCAAGGCGAAAGAAAGGGTCCGCGAAAGGGAACTGGCGGCGCCCGAAAGGGGCGAGCGGTTGATGAAAGTACAGCGGCGATGGGAGAACCGCGAGATGGTACGGGGGATCGGTGGACGGAAAAACGGGTAAAAAGAGCGGCGGCGCGTGCTGTGGAAGGAGCGATAGAAGAAGCTCGGAAGACGCGGCGAAGGGAGAAACGGAGCAGCGTGGGAGTTGGGTTTCTAGTCGAAGGTAGAGTAACGTTGTAACCGGAGGGGACGGCGAAGGAGCGAGGGGAAAACGCGCGAAAGGAGGAAAAATCGAGCGGCTTCGGCGAGGGTAGGGGCGAGAATGATATAGTTACTCTCGATGGCGGGGGAGAAGATAGCGAGGGTTCGTTGGTGGGAGATTTTGCGATGCCAGGAGCGAGGATGTTATGGAGGGCCGAGATCCGCGAGAGGGGAGCCTACGCCGATATCGACGAGGAGAGGAAGACCAGAGTGCGTGTATGTAACCAGAGCGTGTTCCTCTACTTCTACTACTACTACTACTACTACTACTACTACTACTACTACTACTACTACTACTACTAATACTAATACCACTACTACTCCGAGTATCTCTCTTTCTCTCTTCGGGAACTCTGGTTCTGGTTGAAAATGAAGGCTGCTGCGAAGGAGGATACGAAGGGCAGCAGAAGCTGCTCCCCTCGCATGGAGTTTAACGCTTCATCGACGAGTTTTATCAGCGCGGCTCTCTCGGGACTCGATGGTAAGCGGCGTCGTTAATTCGAGGATATTAAACCGGGACGCTAAAGGATCTGGACGGACGAGGTTCAAATCTGACAGGTAGGTATAGCAAAGTCTACCAGCTGAACAACGTGCTGGTGGCATACACGGTGGCGGTGGCTTTTAATCATTTACGAGAAATATTTAATAGTGTAATATACCATTGATAATCGATATCGATGACTAGCGCTATAAAAAAGATTGCTAGATTGCCCGATAATATTTGAGCAACCACTCTAATTACGTTAAATAGAAATTATCACCTACGCCGTACAACAATGCCTGCATTATAATTTAATGGACACATATTTATATTATGTTACTCTAATTCCAGTCGGGTAAATTTATAACGCGGGCAATATCGTTAACGTCTAATAACATTCTCCGATAATTGAACTAGATACGAGTACACTAGATGAAACGACCATTTCGATAGGTACATAGTTAGCTCCACGGGCTTTCTAGAATCCGCGGCGCAGTCGTCTGTCTCTGTATGTATGCAGATTATTTGCACGGGCGTACATGTGCACGCGGTGTTAGGCTAATTTGCAGCTTCGTTAATTTATGGTTGCGCAAGCGTGAATTTCGCATCGCCGTCAAAGGCGATGAGTCAAGGTTCGCGGAGAATCAGTGACAAGATGTCCGCTCGAGGATGCCGTGTACGTATACACAGCCTCGTCCACGAATCGCTATTTTCTCTTCAGCGCCGTTTCGTAACTTTCGTAAAAGTCTGAAATTCGTTGCCACGAAATTCCACTGAAAATCAGTCGTCGACGATTCAAACTTATTCGCAGATTAATAACAATCGAAGTAATTTTAAAGATGTATTGGCTATACAGTCAATCTCAAAGTTTATGTACCTTAGAAAAACGCATTTCATATAATTAAAAAGAAATCAGACGTCGGANAGAACCATTTTGTAGGGGACGACAAGATCTACAATTTCTGCGTAAAAAGAATTCGCTGTTTGAAAAATGTGTTTGAGACAAGCATTTATTAAATATTGAGTTTTTGATATTCTGAACTGTTTTACGTTATACATGGTATTTATGATTTCTGTACATTCAGTTTTTTGATAATTGCACAAAATCCAAAGCCTATTTGAGACAAAACACTTGTTTTGGTATACAAATTTGTATTTGGCTTTCCATGTTAGGCATTATACGTATGTATATCGAGTTAAATCATTTAATTTGAGTAAAACGATCGGGTTTGAACCAGCTTGAGACGGTAGTGCTTGATAGCCATCGAGGATGAAAGAAAAATAAACTGTATTGTGTGTATACATCGATTACTCGACTCGTTACGAATCGTTCTCAAGTACCTATCTACCGATTGTTCATTTGACCAACTAATTCCGAGCCATTACTTTGAGTGCTTACTACCGTACACATACGTACATCATATTCGAAGCTTTAGATTAGAACCATTCTGTTAAATATTTATTTATCGACGCGATAAATCTGACATGTCATTTTTGCGATTACATACTAGAACTCTCAAGAAGCCATTGTCAACTATATAACACAGTAAGGCATTTTTCTAAGAATCCCGAAGCAATCGGTTTTTATTTTTCGCTCGATGACTCTTAAAATTAGATCGCATCTCCATCGGATGAGAATAATAATCCGCTTGACGCGGTATTAATGCAAACCTTAAATTGCATTCGGGTATTAAAAAAAATGCAGCGTATTAGCGCCGAAACAGTGTCGATAGGTTTATATAGTTAAATAAGTAAAACAAACTCGCCGGACGTTAATATGAATATTTGTAATTAATATCGCGGCGCGCTGATATTTATTTTCTCGTGGGGTAAGCAGCCAGATAATCGAGCGATGAATAACGAACTGAAAAAGCGTGGCGGGCGTAAAATATAAAAATATAATTTCGATCTGCGCGGGCGGGGTAACAATAAACCCGGCCGTCATAAACAAAAAGTTTACGCGTGTGCGCGGCCCGATCGATTAGCGCCGCGCTGCGAATATCATTTTAATGGAGTGTAATGGCTTTATGGAAATACGATATAATAATTCGCTGCCACGGTAAACACGATAAAAACTGCAAACAATTTTGATACATTTCACGCAGCGCGTGGACCGACGCGCGATGCGACGCTGCGTACCGGCGAGCTGGTATATAATTTTCAATTCAATTTCATAACTGGATATATCGCGCCGCGTCGGCCCGCGTCCTTCATCGCTTCCTGCACAAATAATTAGAAAAATAAAAAAAATTAAAGCTCCGACGATTCGCGGCAAAATTTGCAAAATTCTTATTTCCAATCAGCTCGTCAGTGGTTTATCTTATGATCCGTTAATTAACAAGCAGAAACTATACTTAACCAGACAATGAATGCTTTATTATTTTGATTCGCATAAGCTAAACCTTTTTTAAATAACGGGGCCTGGCAAGAAAAAATATGAAATCGTCCGTTCTCTCGTGCGACGATTTAAGCAGACGAGCGTCATTCAATTTTGTTTCACGTGTCACGTAATACCAGCATGCGCCACTTTTAATTAAAGTTACTACGATTAACCAACGCTCTCGCGGATGAGACAAATATTTGACTCGATGTTACTTATCTCTATCCGCTGGTCTCTTCGCAGCAAATTCGTTCCCACGAATTCGGTTTGAAATAGACCTATAATTTCGCTCTTTTGCCCGATGTTCCTCTACTTCCGCGCGTTCTCACACTGCCGTTAATAATCAGGTTTTATATCGGATTTCTTAATGGATTATCAGAGTGGAGAATGCAGTTTGCATTATAAGAAAATACTAAATCAAAGGAATTAATCGTTGAGAACGTTTTGAAATTTGGAGAACGACGAGTCAGAGCTTTAGACGCGACGAGCATCGGAGTGGTCTAGATTTAACTTTGCCGAATGAATACATGCCGAATACCGGAGTAAAATTAATCGTTTAACGTAACGCGTACGTCGGATCGGTCAACTATCCCGGTTCGTTAGACGGCGTAATTGTTGACGCTCGCTTATAATTAATTCAATCGAGCGAAACGACGTGCAGCGCTGGTTGAACGCCGGTTAACGTCAACTTGATACGCGCCGGCTACGTAGCCGTCGTTTACTCGTTAGATTATTCTCGTAAGAGGGGAGTTTACCCCTTGGATTTCGTCCGTCCATACGCGCACCGATCTGGCTAAACCGGAGTACAATAATATTGTAGCCAGATATCCAGTTGGATGTTTGAATTTTCGTCCCGGTCATTTTTACCGATATAACGAGAAACGTGGCACGTACGGATTAAAACGGTCCTTGTGTATCTTCCTCGAGCTGATCCTTAAACCAGGCCGGTGTCCTCGAACCGGGCTCCATTTAATTTCCGAACGATCCTTGCAGCGGAGATCGACGGGACCAGCCGGTGTCTCAGACCGCGAAGAACGGCGGTGGCGAGGTGCGCGCCGTCTGATTTTATTACGGCGGACGGGTCCCATTAAGCGGTGGATTACATTCTAATTAACGAGGAGTTTGTCGTGCGGCCGGACCCCCTAATCCCCCCCAGTTTACGAAAATTTCAATTTCTCGGCCGTGCCTAAGTAAACCGGGTCGGGCACACACGCGCGCTAACGCGCGAACCCTCGGCAGACTTTGCCTTCCGTCTCGGACAGGTATCTACGTATGTACAGGACCATACCTGCCGACCCTGGATAATCCTTTCCGCGTCCAAGAAATTACCGAAGGGTGAACGAGTTGCCGTGATGCTTCTTTGGATTTTCCGTGTTGTTTTAGGGGCGCCAGGCTGAAAATAATACACCCGGTGTAAAGTAGTATAACAGGAATATGAGATCTTTTGATGGTATGCTTTTATCGAGGCGAAAAGACGATTACAACAATGACATTCCAATTCTTTTAATTTTAATTTATATAACATATATGTTAATGGAATTAGAGAGGCACTTAAAGAGATACTTCCTGACGTCTTTCTAGTTTTTCAAAAAAATCCCATTTATTCAGTGACTATCTTTACAAATCGATTACATAAAGTTCGCAAGAGGTAAACGTTTCAGACGTCCGTTTGACCAGATAAAAGTTCGTATTTCACGCGTTGCATAATGCCGTTGAAGAATATTTTCGTTCGACGGAGTCGCGTCTACGGAGACTATCTTCAAGAGAAAAAGCAGCTAGTGCGGAAGAGGAATCGATCCCGTCTGTATTTGGTTATCGTTACGTAACCGCTGTAATCTGGCGAGCGACGTAAGTCTTTCTATAATTTCCCCATACGCGTCGACCGTCGGGTCCACGATTCGTGGTCGAGAAAGTCTCTCGAGAGTCGAAACGACGCGACGACTCTTGCGAAAACACGGACCAGGGATGACTGGAGGATCGTGTAAAAAAGAATCTGCCCGTCGATACGAGCATTCGTATTTTGTATTTTCTCGTCTCGTCAAGCTCCTCGAATCTTCACGAGAGAGTCGAACTGGCAATGGAATTTGGAAGCCGACAGAGGTGTAGAAAAACTGTGAAAGAGAGTCCAGAGCGGGACCAAAATTCGAAGAACCGACGAGAAAGTTTGGCTGAAAAGGTAGAATCGAGGAGGGAAAGAGAGCCGGCGGAGTCTCGAGGCAGCGAATGCGAAAAGCTGCGCGCTGAGGAGTAAGGAAGAAGCGAAGACCGAGGCGAAGAGGAGGGAAAGACGCGACTGCTGACGCGCGTGGGAGCGGCTATCAGCGAATATGAGAACTACTACGTTTATCAGCGTGGGGGGTTACGAACCGTCGGCCATGCTGAACGAGCCTGCGTTCTGGCTCTCCGCGCTCCGTGTCTCTCCCACTCGCGGCACCTCTCGCTTTCACCCCTTCTGCCGGTTCCCTCGTACCTCTTCCTCTTACTCGCTCCCACGCGATACTTCGTCTCTTTCCGTCCACGACCTCGTCGTCCTCGTCGGATCCACGGTAACCGGCGTACGGTCTGTTCGCTCCTCGCGTCTGGCACTCCGATGGCCTCTCCCTCCTCCTACGTCGGCACCCTGCGCTCGTCCCTCTCGGTCGGACGAAGGCGCATCAATACCTCGGCCAAGCGTGCTTTGCACCCCGCGAAGTCTCATGGGCCGCGTACGCTCGGGCCAACCAGAAGGCAAGCTGATACCCAGGCGTAGCGATGGCAACGCTTTCCTCGCTCGACCACTGCCGCCGGGCAGCCGCCTCTACCATACCTGCTGCTCCTCTCCGCTCCTCGACGCGTTCCTCTTCCGCCCGCGTTAGCCACGCGTTTTCTGTTCTCCGTCTGTCTTACTTTCTCTGGTAAATCACGGGGGATACGGGGAAGAACGCGCCGAGATTCGTCGGACATCCCTCGAGGACGGATATACCAGCGGCGTTCACTGGGCTACCGGGATGACTGCCGATCGAAATTCGGATTGCCCGAGGTTTTTACACGATTCCAAAGTTCGTAGGATGGTTGCAACGGATTTCGAGATAGCAACAGCTGACCGAGCTGAATTCAGGGATTAAGGACTCTCAGACGTTCCAGTTTGTTATCGTGGATTTGTAGGAAATCGTATGTATAAGGATTTGCCATGAATGTTTGGTACAAGACAAGAGCGTTATTATGCTCGATGCACTTCATTTTAATTGTAGAGATTTACTGAAGACTCTTTTTTAAATAAACAATTAATATACGTATATGCATATGTATGTATAATTTAAATGATACACGAATGTGCAAAGATGAACTTGTCAACAAAATCTAACATTAACGACGACGACCTCGTTTCCCTTCGCCGTCCACTTGCCACTACGTAAAAAGTACCTCCTAAATGCACTCGCATCGCCTATTTAGGAATCGGATTAAAATGCGAAGTGTTCTCTTTCGAGGAGAAACAGGATTTGACGCTAGGTCGACGGGTTTACTCATCGCAGAACTCGTTGCAACCCTCTCGTCCATTTTTTTCCCCTGCACGTTTCTATTTTACGCTCGCGGAGTTTCGCGTGTTTGTTCTCGAAATTTGAGAGCTCGCACGATCGCGGCAGGTATTTTTAATCGCGCCAACGAATTAAAATGGCCGATCGCCGTTCTTTCTTTGAACGGATCGTGCTATCGACCGATTTTATCCGATTCGGTTGCCCGACGTCGAATGCAAAATACAGATTTATTATTCCATGGGAAATTCAATTCCTTCTTGTCACAAACCATTCGGACCTGACGCAATTTTCAAGCAGCTGCTGTTAAAAGATTGGCTTAAATTTTTAGCAAAAATCTTACGACTCATACAACTTTAAGTAATAGATTCGCGTTAATTATTCATAATCCATTCTCTTTGTCTATAACGAAAGGGTGAATCGGACGGTGAGTGTATCGTAGGGGCGTCACTGCGGGGTAGCTTGAACCGTGAAGATAATACGAGGGTTCGCGCGTTAAGACTCTATAACGATCATTTGATATATTTAATATTGTCGATGCTTTATCGTTCTAAATTGTTTCATAACAGAAGAAAGTTGGACGTATTCATATACTTTGAAACTGGAAACTCTTATTATAATCGCATTGCAGCGTTCCAATAATAATTTTAATATCCGAACTTCTGTTCACTTTACAATATTCACTCACTGGCTTCTGCATCTTAAAAGTGACTTTTAATATTAAGTCAGTGAGAAGAAGCTGTGACGCGAACATCGAGATACTTACAATACTATTTTAAGAAAACAATGAATTCAATAGACAACCAGTGGTATAAACTACGTGCGGTTAGTCGTGTTCGCATACGAACTTATAATGCAATCTAATTTAATCGTGAATCAACAGTAAACAGTATTTACTCGCGGAACGGGAAAAACTGACCGAGAACCGCGCGTAGCACAGCCGTAAGTATCTGTATAATAAATTCGGCAAACAGATCGGTAAAACCGACCCTCGCCGCCTCAACCGGTGCATAATTCCTGGTCGAAGCTGATCGCGTTAATCCACTTTTTAGAGATCAGAACTCGGGGCCGTCCCCTAAAAAACATTCGGTCCGTCCCGGGGTCGGGACGAAATCAGGTGTGACGGATCAAAGGCGACCGCACATGCTCGTTCTCGCGGTGGACGGGACGTTCGACGCACGCTGTGCGGCGGGACGGCTAATTATGCGCGATTCGTCCTTAACCCGATTAAGCGGCGGCGCGCGACAAATTTGTCGATTGTTTTAAAGTCCGACGAGCCTTTTGTTACAGCGTCAGCGCAGGATCAAAAGACCGGGCACGATCAGCGGGCCCGGTGCGGCGCTGTTTGCCGACCCGCTGTAATCGTCGGGGTCGACTTTGTTCCTGCCGGGCTAGATACCGGCCTGTTTGTTATCGGTAAATCCAAACAAGCGTCGCGATCATCGCGCTCGTCCTTTGCCAGCTGACGCGGTGTCCGCCCGATTTCGGGCTCTGATCAGCGGATCCGCTGCGGCCGCTTCCGCAAATCGGACGGAACGCCGCGCCGCTTGTAACGCGACCGGTTGTACGCAAATATTGCGTCCGAACGCCAGAATTCCGGCCAATTTTTTCTTCCCGGCAAAGCATCGTCGGAACGTGTTTCACGATCGTGATTCGTTTATCCGTATCGCGTAAATTTTTTATACCGGATCGATGCATACGTACAACCCTCCGACGTAACATGTACGCCGCTGTTGTATTCGAGGTAGAACGAAACCATGTTTCAAAACTCCGATACGAAGTCCTAAAACTAGGAAAAGGGATTTGACTCACTCGTCGACTAACTCATGTCTGCATGAATAATTGACTGATCGTAAACACGTTTTTAATTCGTTTACAGATTGTAAAGCAGTAGAATGGATAAATTTCGGGCAACGTTCAGATGTATTAATATTATAGACAGATGGATGGGACGTGTCTAGCGGTAAAGCGCGTGGATTTGTACAAACGTAACCGAGGGATGACCATGGTCAATACGTCGATGGTCACTCCAGTCGATCACAAATCGCAGAATCCAAATGACGCGATCGATTCATCTGCTTGACTTGTACCGTTTTATACCAAGTTATGCTTATTCCATTAAATAGATTTTAAGCGAGCAAGGCAGCTCGATGCATAATTATCCTGGATCGTCCTCCAAGCTGTTATCACCCGATTTAAAACTGGCAAACCACACACGAACATGAATATGATTTTCGACACGCATTTTCATCGACTAAGCATAGGAGAATATTTTTATAAAAGAAGAATAAACAAAACGGCAATTTTCACAAAAAATTGCCTACGTGAACGGCGAATAATTATGCATCAGCCCAGATTGCAAGCAGTATCGTAATAGAAAATATCTGGTGTTCAGGTAACATGTGTGCATCTACCATATCAATCTGTCCAGTAACATTATTTTTTGGCCGATGCGCAACATAAATTGTGAACCGTGTTTTCGATCGGTTTCCCGCGAGATTAGCAAGAACCTCTGGATGGTTATTTGCGCAGCAGTTCCTTACGCGGCTAAGGGACGATCGATCGCAATCTACCAGTTAACCCGATTGCCTGGAGTAACCATTTCCGTAATTGCAGTGGACCACGGTCATCTCTTGATCATTGTCTCGTAAATCCACACTCCGCGCTCTCCGGCACGTCGCCCGCGTCCTGTCCGCGAACGCGACCGATCGAACTGTTTGCGCGAGTCCTGCGTTGCGCTTTTCCCACCAAATTCCATCCTGGTAGGATCCGTCGCTTCATTCTTTCATTTCAGTCGATCATAAATTCGTCGCGAAAACGTCCTCAATTTTTGTTATTGTTTTACATTATTTATTTGCGAAAAGTAAAACCTCATTAGTAACATTAGGTCTATCGGAAAGCTCTGTCCGTTTGTGAAGTCAAAGAAAATAATACATTTTTTTAAATAATATTTACTGTACAATATATAATAATTCCCGTCGTCACATATTACCCATTGCCAGCGTGATGGCAAATATAAATAAAATATAATAATGAGACCATCGATTAATATTTCTTTCGATGCTAGAATATTTAAGTCCTACATTTTTAACATCGATCGAGCATATTTTTTGTCTACGTTCTTCGACTTGAATGATCATTTCGATCGACGACGATCTCCATTATCGAAATGAACGCGGATTCCCGATCGATCCCGGCTGCGGCGGAGGGATAGCATGCGTGGCACGTATCCACTTTAGAAAATTAATTGTACGTCGATTCGAACGGTTGTCCACGACGACGTTGTCCGGCTCGCAACGCGAAACGAGGAGGATCGGTTCCGCGTGTTTGCCACGGGGTGGACACGGGGGCTGGACGTTATATAATTAATCACCGCTCATCCATCAACCGTCTCGGACGCTACGTCCTGGCCACTTCGCTACGGGTAATAGATCTCGTCTCGTTCTGGATTCGAGTGGGCGCGCCTGCTACGCGATAACGCGACTTCTAGGACTGCTAGTCAGACATTTCACGGAAAATGTAATGTAAATAGTTTTTATTGATAGTTTATTTTAGTGTCGTCGAATTAACTGTGGAACTACAGTCTTATGAATCATCGAAATGGCACCTTAAATTTGAACGTCTTACGTGCTCTGTATCGAATCCTGGCATAAAAGGGTATCTGCCCGCATATAAATAAATAACTGAATCGAAATCAATTGGCTCGGAAAATCGAAAACTGTTTGACTTTGTAATTCGCGGTACGGAATAACAGATTTTATTAATTGCGGAGCGAAGGGACGGACCGATGAAAATGAGCGATTAAAAAAGCGTGGAAAAACGTCGATTAACAACGAAGTCGCGCTTACTAATTATTATCGGCGGCGACATTATGCCGGATGGGCTTACGCTCCGGCGACGAATTTGTGACCGCGAAATCGGCCCGATTTTACTTGCCGATTCGGTAATTTATGCGTGCTAAACAAACGGACCAGCGGCACCGGTCGATCTACGCCGGGTTAAAATAATCCAAAAGTTCCGGTGATTATTCGGTGCGAGAAATTTCCGGGCACCCGATTCGAAACGGACGAACGGGGACGATCGTTAAAAACATGCCTGTTTACATTTAATAAACGGCTCCCATCCCCCCAGCCGCCTACGCTCCCGTACTCCTCTTCGTCCGCCGGTCCACCGCTTTTAATAGCGCTCGTTAACGGTAATTATTCCTAATCAATGGCGACGATCCCGTTTTAATTCGTCGCTGGAACCACGCGACCATGCTCGTTCCCGCTTTTCAAAGCGGTCCGATGCTGCCGTGAAACTCTCGGCTCGAAGGTTCAACGATGGTACAAAAAAATACATTTAAAATAGACATTTCTTTTATATACATGTATATTTAAAATGCATTCTTTTAAACTGATGTGCGTATTTCATTTTGCATAAAAATACACAGCCCGATCATTACTTTTATAAGATTTTATGCTCGTACGATTACGAAAACTGTAGTCAGGCACTTATCGTTTCCTCAATCGGCCGAATGAAAAGTGGAGGACGGGAGAAACACGTGTAGCGAACGACGTAGCTCGCGAATGTTGGCAGAAAACAACGAACGCCTTATTTCCGACGTGATAGCTGAAGAGACGGGCGCCAGGTACGAGTCGATTTATCGTTATGTAAACACGCGCTATCGTCCCGCGAACTAGTATCTCCGCGATTCTTTGCGACTATTCCGCTAGGAATTCTGCAATGAACCCGCGTCGCATCGATCATTGGCCTCGTTATCTCTCTCGCGGGGAAACGGTGTGCATCGTAGAAAATCCGATCAGCTAAATGACGAAACTGAACAGTACGACGACAGTGGTTTTGAATTGCGAGACGCCTGCGTCGAGAAATATTCCACTTGCGAAATTCAGTGTCGCGGGTCACCGCCTTCTACATTTTTTCCTCGCATCACCTCGAATGACGCAGTCCGCGATTTCTTATCGTCGACCGCGTTGCTATAGGTACTTATTCCTCCGTCGCTATCGCTTCTCAGAACGGTTCTGAGAATTCCTCCGTTTCAAGGAGTCGTAGAATCCACAAACGCCATCTTCTCATTTCTTCAAATCAGTACACCGAAACCCTCGATAAACTCGCCCGCACATGTCTCCATTGTAGAAAATAATTATCAAGAGTTTTTTAACTGACAAAAATGAGTGAGCGTCGAGGCGCTGTAAAACGCTGCGGAAATTTATAGCTCCGTCTTCCGCGTAGCAAGGCTTGATAAGATTTATCCTTTGACGCGTACGCTGCCTCTTGAACCGTGAAAATCAGACAGTTTCATAGAAGGACGAGTTTATTGCCACGTCTGCCACTTACTTAGCGTCGTAAATCGCACGGAACGTTCTCCCTCCGAGGAAAGTTGAGAAATGGCGATAAAACACACAATTATTGCCCGAACGCAAATGTTACATTAGTCACGTATTAGGCACGACGTCGTGTTTGCACGGCGTTCGCTAAAATATTTGCCAATCGATCGGTCCGCGCATTACGATTTCATGACGATCCACTTTCCGCCTTTCGACAAATTTACCGCTGGCCCACCCTCCGTTGCCGAACAGATGCACGCGGACTGCGAAGAACGCATAATAATAAAGCTGTCGACGGCGGTCTGGTAAATCTACAGCTCGGTTCATCCTACGAAATATAGCGACAAACACGTAACAAAAGAGAGGCCGCGCTCGCAACATTGTAATTCTCGCCACGCGTCCCTTGATCTACGCTTTGTTTGACTGTTTGAACATCTATCCAGCTCCGACGCGATTTTTCGAAAAGCTGATCCTCTCCGACGTCACTTTTTACGGCCAATCTAGCGTTCAACCGTAAATTGTTGCGTTTCTTCAATTATCGAATCGTCAGTTTTCGCCAGTATTATCTTTAAGAGATTATAAGTTTGCTTTACCGTATCTGTTTTGTAATTTTTATTATATCATACAAATTGTAATTTCCGCCAAGAACGATTGTCATATTCAGTTCAGCAGCTCGAAATTAGTAGAATCACATGCGTTCACCGTAGGAACGAATAACGAGATCATTGTGTGTGCAGAAAAATGTCCCGTTTGACAAACAGGGACAATCCAGTGGATTTCGTATGTCCGCTCTACTAAATGCTGCTATATTCCTGCTAATTCCCCCACGGCCAATCCCCTGGGATCTCCCTCTGCGATTACCTCGCACCCCTTCTTTTCTCGACTCATCCGCGATAAATTCGGCCGTATGCATCCCGTCGACAACTGCGCCTTCACGCGTCCCGGATCGCCCGTTTCGAAAATCGAAAGTCTTTGTTGTGACCGCTGTCGTCGCATTTCATTAAATCTGTTATTCGTCGTCGATCGTTGGTAGAGGAGTACAACGGGTTTCGATTTCACGGGCCAACGAATGATACCCTGCGATATTAAACTGAGGATTTTCGTTCGCCGATCTACACTATCTTCCAATTTCAAACCGCTTTAATTAATTCACACGAATCGATATTCCCCGTATTATTTATTTTCCAACTGTACGTGTCTGCTCTGGACAAACAACCGGAAACTACATACGCGAACGTCGTTAATTAACTCCGTAATTTTCCTCGGCAAATGGCAAGGATATCTCTCGATCCTGCATCGATCTCTCGGCGGGCATTCTAAAGGGGGCCTTTAATCGCACGTAGGAGGGTGCGAACGCGTATAGTTGCCGTTTCGTGGGGTGTTTTTATCGACGGGTGTCGCGCTGCAGGGATTCGGTCGTGTTAAACGGCGTGATCTTAAGCCGGATCCCCGACGAAACACCCTCCCCCGCTCTGCAAATGTATTACAGCCCCGTTTAGGAGGATTCGCCTGCCATGGTTAACAGGTCTATTAGCCGGGTCTGTCGGCTCATTGTGCGATTCTTGCTCTTTTAATCGAGCCCCTTCTTGCACGTTCGGATATGCGGGAAAATTTCCAATGAATGACTGACGTATACAGATAGCAACTAGCCAATTTTAACAGTAGTGTCATGCAAACACTCAGCATTTTTATCTTTCACGAATATACGCAGAGTCATACGCGTCGGTTTCCGGCGAAAGCGGCGATGTTTTAAATAAACGGCTAGAGGTACCTGAGGGTACTTTTCTCCAGGTACCACGGCGGGTCCGATGTTTGACCCTCGGCCGGTTGGACAAACAGCGGCGCGTTCAGGATTTCGTCGAAAGGGCCTCGGGCCGCGATAGAACCTCTTCGACGGGCCCTCTGCTACTTCCGCCACCGTTCTCCGAACCGAAGTAAAAGCCGCGCTTTTTGGCTCGGCCGTGCTAACGCGTCTTCTCACCCGCCATGGATCAGGTTTCGTGTCCCTCGCGGCGTCCATGGAAATGGGAACGAGGACCGCTCTCGAACCCTTTTAAAAGAGCCCTCGAATCATTTTCGATGCAACAAAAAGCGAGTGTTCGTCGAACGACGATTCTGTTTGGGATTTAAATGCATTTTGTTTAAGTTCGTTTTTAGGTAAATTATAAATTCTCGTCTTCCCTGACTTTGATTACGTAACACAATAAGTGTTATGTCCTACTCCTAAATAAATTATGTCATGAGAAGCTTGTTTTACGTACGACTAATGTACTTCCATCACTTGCGATTAGATCGCGTACATTAATCGGTGTATACATATACGAGTTTAAAGTTAGACACGACGAGGATGCGACGCGACGATATTGGATTCCCGGATCGAGGACTTTCTCCTCGGCGAGGCTTGGCGAAGATCGATTGGCCGATTTGTCGAGAGACACGGAGTTCCGGCACGCTTCCTTTGTTTTACGTAATTTCCGCGCCAATATTAGCACGCTGCGTTCCGTCGGCGTGTTCCGTTTCTCTCTCACTCGACGTCGACTTCGTGTATTGGCTTGTGTGTTCTTCGCAAACAAACCAATCAATGCCAATGCCTTAACTTAACTCCTCGCTCCCTCTTGCACCACGTCGCGCGTTCGCGACGGTTTCCCGTTTTACGCTTATACAGAGAAAAAACGTTCCCTTTCTCGTTTTCTCTTTTCACTCTCATGGAGAACGATGCCAGAGTCGGAATGCAAGCTTTTCAGCTTATCGTTCGGGTTTATCTTCTGCGATTCTTCATCCTTATTTCTCGATCAGTCATCCATCGACTCTTCTATTTCTGCAGTGCTTTTAACTTCGCTGTTGCATACATCGTCACCGTTTCAATTACCTTCGCTCTTCTTACGAGTATAGAGTAGTATGAGCGTAAGTGTAGTCCGTCTTTCGATTTCAAACAATTTACTTGGAACGAAACGAGTTCATGGGACAGGTGCATCGAGCACGGGAACCAGTGGAGAAACGCCGTCGCGGCGTTTAGAAGAGGAGCAACGAGGGGACGCGGGGAACGTTAAAAGCGGACTTGGCTTCACGGACGTCTATTTGCATAGATCCAAGAGATCGGGACAAGTGGCCGGACCTTTGTCGGACTCCGTGGGTGGTTCCCTCTTTCTCCGCGCTCCCTTACCCGCGCGTTCCTCGTCTAACTCTCCCTGTCTGCTCAGAGCCGCCCGTCCACCCCCGAGTTAACGTCGCCCTCGTTCAGTCACCACCCCGTCGCGCCGCTATCGTTTTCCTGGACATCGTCGACGCGGGCTCCGCCGCCCTCCTCCTCGTCCTTCCTCAGAACTCGGTTGTTCGACGGTAATCGAGCGGACAACGCGGCGCCATTTTTGCATCGCGGGGGCGTGGAATATTCAGGTGGCTCGAAGAAGTCGATCTCGTTTGACTCATTCTTTCGTTCGTTCGAACAACGAAATGTTGCTTGTGAATGTCGCTTCTTTTTGGCAAGATGGGATGAAAGTATGACAATTCACTAACTAGTACAGATCGTCGCCATTTTTGCATCGCGGGGGCGTGGAATATTCAGGTGGCTCGAAGAAGTCGATCTCGTTTGACTCATTCTTTCGTTCGTTCGAACAACGAAATGTTCGAGAAATGTGAATGTCGCTTCTTTTTGGCAAGATGGCATGAACGTATGACAATTCACTAACTAGTACAGATCACAGAATCCGGCAACGTGACGTGTATAAAAAATCCGACTTTAAATCGCCCGATGAGAACTTTACCTTCTTCGATCGACGGATTCCGTGAGAGCAAAGTAAGAATTCCTCGGCTCGCATTCGAGCATCAGGGTTCTCCCGATTCTAGAGTATATTTAGAGAGTCCCCCCGCTTTATTTGTCAGCTTTAAAAACATCTTCCGCGGATAGCCACGTTATTCAATCCTCCGTTTCGATAGACATCAGAAAATATTAAATGTCTATCGTAGAGTGTGCGTCGTTGATTTTGGTAAAATATGTTAATGAGTTGGAAGTACTTAATTTAATCTATTCTACGAAACCGAGGGATTGTGTCTGTGTGACGTGATTCGAATGACATTGAATTAATTTTACGATCGCCTCTCGCGATTTATTAAAACATATCACGTGAATTTATCGATCTGAGAATTGTGCAAAATTTTGTCGAATCGAATTTGAATTAAAAATCTGTGAAAATATATTTTCGATACAGGAACCACTATAGAAAGGAAGAACAGCCAAGTCCCGGTCTGTCCTGGTTTCCCCAGCGTGGCGCACGTTCACCGCTTCTAAACAGGCATCGAGTATTTACCGAGGAATGGAAAATTGACTCGCGGGCGCAAATTCGACGCGTCGAGAGGGTTCGTGCAAGAATTTCGACGCCTTCGAGTGTGCACCGGCACCGGGAACGAAGCGTGGCCGAGGGCGAGCGGAGACGGGAGGGAGGCAAGCGGCGAAATCACGTTTCCGGAACGGCGGCTAGACGCGTTCGACGATTTCCGAATGTTTCCCCGGAAATTCTCGCCTCGCTTCCTGGATTCGACACGCTTCCGTTGGTTTGTACATATCGTCGCGCCTCTCTTTGTCCGTCAGCCAGCGCGGCTGGATTTGCGAGCGCCCTGCCCCCGTCGTTTCACTTGCGATTCACGCTCGTTTACGCGCCTGATCGACGACCGATCGCGTTCCCCGCTACTTTATTCTTCTCGTTCCTCCGTTATTTCATTTTGTCCTCTCCGACAAAAAATACCTGAAAACCGTCGTTTTTCCGGCCCTCTTCCACACTCTTTAATTACGGAATGTGACGCGCCAGTCGGATCGTCTCGATGAAACAGAGTCGTATTTACTCGCAATTCCATCGCAACCGATAATGGGTCCTCGACCCCCTTCGGACACAACCGAGAACACGATCTTGCATTGTTACGTACGATCGGACGTACATATGTAATCGTCGAGACACTACGTCGGGCGAATACTTTTCACCGATAATTAATCGATGGAAAAAAGCGGTCTTGTTTGCAGCCGACCTACATTACTTCGCGATAATAACGCTCTTACGTGACTGCACCGCGTTGCCACCGGGCACGCGATCGTTCTTGGAACGTGCCACAACGAGAACGGAAATATTTTCAATCCTCCGTTTCGATAGACATCAGAAAATATTAAATGTCTATCGTAGAGTGTGCGTCGTTGATTTTGGTAAAATATGTTAATGAGTTGGAAGTACTTAATTTAATCTATTCTACGAAACCGAGGGATTGTGTCTGTGTGACGTGATTCGAATGACATTGAATTAATTTTACGATCGCCTCTCGCGATTTATTAAAACATATCACGTGAATTTATCGATCTGAGAATTGTGCAAAATTTTGTCGAATCGAATTTGAATTAAAAATCTGTGAAAATATATTTTCGATACAGGAACCACTATAGAAAGGAAGAACAGCCAAGTCCCGGTCTGTCCTGGTTTCCCCAGCGTGGCGCACGTTCACCGCTTCTAAACAGGCATCGAGTATTTACCGAGGAATGGAAAATTGACTCGCGGGCGCAAATTCGACGCGTCGAGAGGGTTCGTGCAAGAATTTCGACGCCTTCGAGTGTGCACCGGCACCGGGAACGAAGCGTGGCCGAGGGCGAGCGGAGACGGGAGGGAGGCAAGCGGCGAAATCACGTTTCCGGAACGGCGGCTAGACGCGTTCGACGATTTCCGAATGTTTCCCCGGAAATTCTCGCCTCGCTTCCTGGATTCGACACGCTTCCGTTGGTTTGTACATATCGTCGCGCCTCTCTTTGTCCGTCAGCCAGCGCGGCTGGATTTGCGAGCGCCCTGCCCCCGTCGTTTCACTTGCGATTCACGCTCGTTTACGCGCCTGATCGACGACCGATCGCGTTCCCCGCTACTTTATTCTTCTCGTTCCTCCGTTATTTCATTTTGTCCTCTCCGACAAAAAATACCTGAAAACCGTCGTTTTTCCGGCCCTCTTCCACACTCTTTAATTACGGAATGTGACGCGCCAGTCGGATCGTCTCGATGAAACAGAGTCGTATTTACTCGCAATTCCATCGCAACCGATAATGGGTCCTCGACCCCCTTCGGACACAACCGAGAACACGATCTTGCATTGTTACGTACGATCGGACGTACATATGTAATCGTCGAGACACTACGTCGGGCGAATACTTTTCACCGATAATTAATCGATGGAAAAAAGCGGTCTTGTTTGCAGCCGACCTACATTACTTCGCGATAATAACGCTCTTACGTGACTGCACCGCGTTGCCACCGGGCACGCGATCGTTCTTGGAACGTGCCACAACGAGAACGGAAATATTTGGCTAACTACCGGATCGTCCGGGTTTTCTTTGAATCTACGCTCATCCCCCTTTGGTCGCAACCAATGGTTAGATCGTTTTACCTCGATTTCACCCTTCCTTCAGTAGAGATATTTTCATTGTTAAATAATAATTATACTGTGGATCTTATGTTATTGATAAATGTAACATTTCGCGTTTTGAACATGCAACTTCCGGTTTACGCACACTTTTATGTTAGGTGCCCAGTCCCTGGAAGGTCACTGCTAGATACTAGCTATCTTCGCGCAGATGTTATTCCTTTGTGAAAAAAATGAAAATGGACGCAGGCAGATATACGGCCAGATAGGTGGATTGCCTAACTACGGGGCGAAAATCGAACACGCACGGTTTGTTTGCTTGTCGTTAGCACGAGCATACTTTTTGGTGTAACGTTTCGGGGCTACGCGCGCGTCTAAACGTAGATCGATAAGTGTTTGGTTAAATTCGGACGTGGAACTCGAGCCGTGTACATATTAACTTGGCATCGAGGTTTATCGCTTAATTTGCTCCTTCATCGATTCCGAATTGAACGTCTCGATAAGTCTTGAGGGTATCGATCGTCTCGAGAGTTTTGAGTAGCTCGAATTAAACGATGGACTTAAGAGTCGTTTAGTAGTCGAGAAATGTTTCGATTTCATATTTTTTCAGTCTGTATACTTTATTTCAATCATTTGAAATAGCCAAGCTTCTCAACTTCGAAACGTGCTCGAAGTTATTCGAATTTCTTGAACAACTCGATTCGTTTCGAAGTTTGTATTCGTACTTGTAACTAAAATTGGCATCGTTTTATGTTTATCGTCATCGATTTTTCTAAGAGAGCTGCTTGGCAGGCATTCAAACAGGGCACTCGTATTAGTCGCATTATAAAGTGGAGGAGACGTGTAAACACACCGTAGAGACGGACCAAATAACCGGACCGGGACAGCGGGTTCCGGTTTTTAGGGTTAATAAGCGAGCGATAGAGGCGAGGTCGCGCGGGGTGACGCTAATTAGTCGTGCAGCAGCGGGTCGCGCAAAATTTACCGGGAGAAATCTGAATGAACGTGCCTTGAATCGTGCTACGCGGTTAATACAAATGTGTATTACCGAGCAAATAAATAAATATTTGGTCATGAGCGGAGCAACTCAAATATGTTCAAGCAATGTCAGCAGCATCTCTGTCGACGCTCTTTCTCCCTCTACGTCCTCTTCTTCCTCCGACGCCTGTGCGCACACGCGCCCACCTAGACCGCGTGCACCTCCACAAAACGCCATCAGGCTCAAAAATTAGTACACATCGTTTAATACCACTCGATTTCTGTTCCTCCTTATTAATCTTCTTTGTTCATTTCTAACTCGTGACCCGCACTTTTATCCGTCCAATACTGGCTTTCGATTATTGGATTTCTCCGTCCCATTTTTATTTTCGGACTCAGAAAACTTCTCGTTACTCTTCCCAGTATATTCTCCTCGTTTGACTCGTGTGCTCTTCGATTCCGGCTTCTATCTCTCTCCGCACTAATAATTACCTCGCCATTCTACTTCTACTTTCTTCTCGTTCACTGTTTGCGCGGTTCTCGCGTGTGCGACCTGCCATTATACCGTCGTTATACCCAGCAGTCGTGCACACAGTGGAACGAGAGTAGGTACGCTTATCCGCATCCACGTAGGACGGCAGGCGATAGCGTTCGGGTACAATATGTACTCAGTCTACCCCACGGTTGACTCTTGGTATTTGATTCTTGAATCATTTTGTGTACGAGAGGAGCGGTTAATCGTAGGTTAAATATTTTGGCCGATCGGACCGTGTCCCCACGACGCGAAGCCAACGCTTGCGAATGGACACGCGCGATTTCGCCGATCTCTTCGCGCCCACCGTGTCCCGCGCCCCCGTCAACGAACAATCAATTTTTATATGGTCGATCGATATTTTAAAAATGTTCATGGATTCTTCTATTCTATAATTAATAGATTGCAGATTTTTTATTATAAATAAAATTAGATACTTAGGATATCAGATTCAAACATTTTCTTCTATCATTTAAACATTGCAACGTGCATTTCGTTTTTGGTACCTTAATATTTTTCGTACATTTAAATTCCACACAATCTACGACACTTGTCTATTTAATAATTGCTCCGTTTGGAGCCTGTTTGCTTAACGCGAATATGATTGCTTGTTACGCCTCCGGAACGAGCACTAACGTTTATTGTATCTAGATATCGCGTTAACAAAAACGCATGTTTAATTGTTTGACCAAATGATTACAGAGCGCTTACACTCGTCTTTTTTCTCGCGTCCCGTAAAATGTATGAGTTTAAAATTAAACCGAAACTAATCGAAACTCGTCGTTTGTAGTTTTTAAACAACGTCGAGTGTTCGGCGGTATTTGATGATTTTTAGGATTATCTTCGAATCGTTTCCCCCCCTCGTTTTAACTCGAGTGTCAATACTCGTTCCTTATTGACACTTTAAACTCGATCTTAAACGTTTAAATATTTAATCGCACACTTGACGCGTTATAATATTTGTTGCTCGTTTAATTGCACGTCCCCCTCTCCCCGCTGAAATCCTATTTGTTTTTAAATATTTGTAATTTGCTAAAACGCTGCTTGACGCCACGATCGGTTCTCGGTTTCGAAGAAGAGCACCTGTTAATAATCGACGTACCCTCGATTTCGGATAAACTCTACAGTCTCTTTGAGTATAGACTGACTGCAAGATTATACAAATTAGGCTGCATCGAGTAACAATAAATTTAATAGTTTTCAAATAAGATGAATCAAAATCTAATCTCGATGCAATGGGAGATTAATTACGAGAGGAGAGGAAGAGGAGGCACATGTCGCAATGACCTTAATTTTCACACTAAACCTACCGACAGTTTTTACACATACACTATATTCATATTTTTTACATTTGAGTGCAATTTAGTATTGGTACTTTTGCTTGATATCAGCTTAAATAACAATTTCTGGAGTTTTAATTCTGTATCGAATCGAAAATATAAAATCGAAAGATCAGATGAATAACAAACTTTATTATCGTCTACGTCATCGCTGAGGAGAAAATAATCGACGAGTCTTGGAACGAAAACTGCTACTATCAGCTCTGCGGTTGACGAAGACCGTGGCAACGTCAACGAAGCATTAAGTAATAATTCGTTCGCGTGAAACAGATGGAATCGTGGCAGGCGAAGAGGCCGCAATAAAATTCAACTTGTCCCTGGATTCCACGTACAAACACGCATGATACTCGTACGGTTATACCTACCTCTAGATGTACCAGCTTTGCCGGCGATATCTATCCAATCTTCAGCTCCGTATCCCACCCCATAAATACATTGGCTGATAACGCGCGTTCCGGCGTGCCGATAAGATACACGACGCCGAGAAGAAGCGTTCGTGCGACTCGTCGGAAAAAACGAGAGCCGAGGAAAAAATGAGAAATATCATTTCGCGATAGGATCGTGAATACCATATAGATACGGCAGGGAACGATTATACGCGAAGAACATTATACCATAATTATTCGGTTACATAAGTTTCCAGTATAAAATTTGTGAAATAATATGAAAACGGTAAACGTTTCCTTTTCTCTCCATATCGACACGCGACTCCGTATTCATTCGTTATCATTATCATAGTACATCGCGTTATAAAATATACAACATATTCTCTGTTTCAATTACCGTCGTAGGAAATACTTTTCTATAAAATATTTCTATTCACATTCGTGTAATTGTAAGTGGCACGAGTATACATCATTCTAACTCGATTTCCTAAGCAATATGATTATAGTATAACATAGCGTGCAATGAAATTACAACTCGAGGTTACAAGCAATAGGATTCAATTTACGTTACTCTTGTTTGATTTTCAAATCATACTGCACGGAATCCCGAGTGGGAATCAGATGAAATTTTTACTGTAACATAATTATATTGATTTGCAATTTTAAATAGAATTTATATACTTTTCAAATACATATTGTACAAAACACTTAGAAGTAGAATCACTCTTGAAACAGACATACGGTGTATTTTCCTCTAACATAGCATTATATATTCTCAAAAGAATGTTTCTATTTGAGCATTTGTTTCTATTAAGCACCAAATTGTCGGTCACTCGGTACGTGATCTATTACTCGACGGTGTGTATAAATCGGATGGACGGAATATTCGCTATTAAACGAGTAATTTGACGTGCGTCGCGTTTTTCCACGACTACCGGCGGCGCGCACTCGGGGAATTATGGACGCGAACAATGACGCGGCGAGCGCGTGACTGTAATTAAGTTCCTTGTGATTAATAGCGCCGGGCAGCCGGGGCTCGTTCGCTCGGCTGCTGCATTAATTTACAACTCTGTTTAAGGCCGGGACGCATCAGAAGAGTGCCGGTTATACCTACCTACCTACCTACCTAGTACATCGGAGTCCGCCATAATTTTCCGTCGAGCCATGCCGCTGTTTACACACCCTGATAAACTATATATACACTTTTTGCCCCGGTCCCGGTCCCGGCGTCGTTCTCGTCGGGTTGCTTATCGTACCCTGCGTAATCGCGTTCAACGATTTCCGGTCGCTATCGATTCCGGACGACGATCTCCTAGAAGGGTTGAACCCGTGCGAGGTGCAACGTAACCACGTGAGACCACGTGAAAAGTGAGCTAGTGGCGAGCAACTCAAAACGATTTCCGACCTACTTTGTTTGTGCCACCGGGGGGATTCGAACTTTGTTCCGTCAAAATGTATTCAATTCTTAACGCACTTGGCATTCACACATGCAAAACATGAAATTTTTATCACAGGAGGCCGAAGGCTCGTGTTCGTCTCGGGCGCCTGTGACGCGCTCGACTGCCACTCGTGCTCAAACATCAACCTCGCTGGAAAGACCCATTTTCGACCCTTAGTGCAGAAAGTAAGAAAGTACTATTGTGCTTCGGAATTCCTGCTGCCGATCAGACTAAGTTCATGTTTTGCATGTGTGGATGCCAAGTGCGTTAAGAATTGAATAGATTTTGACTGAACAAAGTTCGAATCCCCCCGGTGGCACAAACAAAGTAGGTCGGGAATCGTTTTGAGTTGCTCGCCACTAGCTCACTTTTCACGTGGTCTCACGTGCTTACGTCTGACTCGAAAGTCTAACAAATTTAACCGTTTTGGCTGGATGCTGTCTAGACCGTAAAATATGGTTGCACGAATTACGAAGTATTCTTATCGGCTAATCGGCTCGGTAATCGGCACCGATATCCGGAAGGAACGACGTCCGGCAACGAGCAACGCGAGAGAATCGTTTTACCCGACGCTCGTAATCGGATTCCTACGAACTGCTTAATTAATTGTATCAACCGGCGCGGGGCCAACGAGGTGGACGCGATTTGACTAACGAGGAGGCAAATTCTTAAATGAACGAACATCTCGTTCCCCGACGTTCGAGTTTCTTTTTATCACCTCCTATTCGTCTTCTTATTTCCTTTCCCCTCGAGAAATTCACTCGTCTCGTCTTCTTAATCGTCGATTATGTCTCGACGCGCTCGTTACGTAATCTGAACATCTTAAAGCTATATTACCCGTAAAACGATTGATCTTTTCAAAGGGTAATAAAAACGTTTAAATTAAAATAGAGAATGCAGGAATATCAGTATCGATATGAATCATCCAGATTGAAAGAAATATAATATATTCATCTTTGATCGATTCATTTAACTTCGACTGAACATACACAAAGTTTAAAACAGAACCAAATTGTCGAGAGGAAATCGCAACTCGATGTTCGTGACTAACAGCGATCTGTTGCAATTTCGTGTGTAATTATTCTGAGAAAAACAGAGTTATCTCCCCTTCAGAAAATGTTACGTTATCTTTCGCGCGATCCAGAGCCGACGCTGTTCAGCGAGCAAGAAAAATGCGGACGACGCGACAGAGGAAACGGATCGGCAGAAATGATTGGATAAGGGCAAACGATTCGATCGAGGGATTCTTTTGTCGGCGTCGGAGATGTACGCGATCTCGAAGCTGCTGGCATTGTTCCGATGCGGGACAAATTGTTAATTTTGCAGTGTGTTCCGCGATTTGCGCCACTCGCCCTTTCGCCCGCGAGAAGAACCGCAACTATGTGCGCCTGATAAATTAGAACGAATCCCCGCGAGCTCGTAATTAAATGAGGAAGTTTCCCTATCGTTTTATACGTAATTTTATCGACGACGATACAGCGAAAGAAATTCTCATAACATAAATTGATATCATTTACGACTCGATTCGAAGATATCAAGAGAGGCATAGATCGAGAAGAACGGAAAGCGGAGCGAAGGAAGGAAGTGGAGTCTAGAATGTCTGCTTTTACGAGGCGTTGAACGGACTGTAATTAAACCTTCTCCGTGAAAGATGTGCTTCGGTTCTTTCGGAATCGATCTCTCTCCTCGTCTCTTTCACACGTTTCTTCCACTATACGTTCGTACAAACTCCATCCCAACCTCCTGCCTCTGTCATTCCTTGTTTTTCTTTTATTTATGATTATGGGCACAGTGGTTTTCCAATCTGATTTACAGTGTTGAGAGTAATTTCTCGACAACACTATATTACGTAGGTTTTACGATACGAAGACAAAAGAAATTAATAGAGTAGATGTACCATTTGTGGCCATTGCATTTATGGCCAGTAAGTTATTTATTCCGATGTATTCTGGTGTTAGTTTGATTAGAATGAATATTTAATATCTTTAGAATTTTATCTAATCATCACAATGTCTATAATTAACTATTATAAAATATTTAATATCTACAGAAGCGTCGATGTCATTGCCTATTATTTTCTTTTAATTTTTACATATTTATTTTGTACGACACGTATTGCTAAGAATTATGCAAGAATATTAACGACACAGTCGATCGAAATTCGATGGATAGATTAGACATTAGTTTCCCAGTAGTTGCATTTCGAAAAGAATCACCGATAACGCCGTCGGTGCGATCGTGTAAGCGCAAACGGAGACGACGATTTCGCTCGATTCTATTTCCAATCGGCGAACGAAGGCAGGACTCGCGGGATCGAGAGGGCAGGCAATTACACGGACTCGCGATCGATTCCCCGGCCGGGTAATGAATTTTTTACGACGCAACGCGAAAGAAGATCCGATCGTTCCGTACGCGGACGCGACCGAGGCCCGTGTCCGATCGGCCAAGGCATCGGCCCGAATTGAAACGTGCACACGTGAACTCCGCCGCACGCCATCCCAGCGGGATAGAAGGAAGAATGCGTATCGCCTCGGTTCTCGCGATTTACCTTCATCTGTAAACGGAATTTTATTATACTTATAAGAGGAAAAAATTGAAATCGATTAGTTTCCACGTTTGGTTCGAAAACTATTAAACGAGGCGGGGAGGGGGCGATGATTGCGGTCGAAGTTCCCAGTGTCGATATCCGTCTTAACCAATCAAACGTTTTACGTGAAAATAATAACAACGTCAAATTGAACTTTTCTCCACTGGTTCTACTATTTTCTGCCGCGTTCTACTTATTTTCACACCTACTAAAAAAGGTAGAACGGGCGAGATTTCCTCTCGGGAAGTGTGCATTTAACAGAGGTGTCCTTGTTTGAAATTGCGATGTCCTGCGGAGGTGGTCGAGTGCAAGGCGAGAGCAAAGGGTGGATCGTTTGCCTGACGCTGACTTTTTCAGTCTCAGTGTCAACCCTCCCGGTTGTTTCGCTCGTGCAACTCGTCCAATTCGTTGTACACATTGTCGATCAAGCTACACACCTTTTTCCGTCGTCCTCTGCCCGCGGAAAAACTTGCTTAACTCCAGGTAAACGTAACCGGATCTAGGTCGTGACCAAATTTCTCTTTCACGGTTCAACTGAATTTAACACGATTCAAATAAAAGTTAATGGGCCACCGTTCATACTGTTCCACAATTAATCTATTAATTTACCTTCATCTGTAAACGGAATTTTATTATACTTATAAGAGGAAAAAATTGAAATCGATTAGTTTCCACGTTTGGTTCGAAAACTATTAAACGAGGCGGGGAGGGGGCGATGATTGCGGTCGAAGTTCCCAGTGTCGATATCCGTCTTAACCAATCAAACGTTTTACGTGAAAATAATAACAACGTCAAATTGAACTTTTCTCCACTGGCAGACTATTTTCTGCCGCGTTCTACTTATTTTCACACCTACTAAAAAAGGTAGAACGGGCGAGATTTCCTCTCGGGAAGTGTGCATTTAACAGAGGTGTCCTTGTTTGAAATTGCGATGTCCTGCGGAGGTGGTCGAGTGCAAGGCGAGAGCAAAGGGTGGATCGTTTGCCTGACGCTGACTTTTTCAGTCTCAGTGTCAACCCTCCCGGTTGTTTCGCTCGTGCAACTCGTCCAATTCGTTGTACACATTGTCGATCAAGCTACACACCTTTTTCCGTCGTCCTCTGCCCGCGGAAAAACTTGCTTAACTCCAGGTAAACGTAACCGGATCTAGGTCGTGACCAAATTTCTCTTTCACGGTTCAACTGAATTTAACACGATTCAAATAAAAGTTAATGGGCCACCGTTCATACTGTTCCACAATTAATCTATTATTATTATTATTAACGCTGGCGATTGCGTTTAATTACGGACTCTCTGAACTTGATAAATAGATTTATTTTAACACTCTGATAGTCGACATAATTATATTCTATATTCACACTTAATTAAAACAGTAGTTAATTACTGCCCATGCCAAGTTATCATTAAATTCATTAAAAATTCACATGGTGGAAACACGAATCTGCTATTCTATGGCACCCATTGGACCGGCAAGGAGGTAACATCGGTTTCCACAAATACATAGCGTCGCAAAAACTTGTCAACCCATTAGTTCGATCGAACACCGTCGTATTGATAAATCGCGTAAAAAGAGATTCGGCTCGCGGGCTAATAAAGCGTTTTTTATACGCGATCGTTATCGGGTCGATTTCGACGCAGGTTAATTGCGATAACCCGGCCCGGTTAGAAGGCGGGAGGGGTGGTGACATATGTTCTGGCAAGGGTTAAATAATCCAGCCGTGACTCGCCGACGTTTTCGTGCGGCTCGTAAAAACGCTTGGCACGCTACGCCCACGCGATCCGCACGCACTCGATCGTGCCATATGTCCAGCTTTTCGCGAGTCGCGAATCGACCCAAGAATTTCGGCGTCACCAACGTTTCCAGTCGCAGAAACAGTGTCTGACATCGCAGCATCTGATTAAAGTAAATGACCGATCGCGATGACTGAAATTATTCTCGCCGCACGTATCGAGACTCCTAATAGTTTTTCCTCGATGATTTCTCTTTTTGTAAAATTGCAAAATTACTGTACGAGGCGTCGCTCGATTGGCCGAGTATAAGTCGATATAGGAGTCGATAAGAACGCGTGTTCCCGTCGACGTAAACGCGTCGGTTCGGTAAACGTTCGAAGGGGCAGAAAATCCCGTGGCCCGGCCGGGCTGCACGCAAGTTTCAGTGCTTTCGAGCAGTTATGGAGGGCGCATGCCTGCATATTTCATGAGCAAACAGACTTTCAACCCCCCGTGGCATGCGCTTGCAACCGCCCGCCTCGCCTCTCGTCTCGTTCGCGTTCCCTCCTTTTACGCTCCCGCGCTCACTCGGCTTCGTCGAGACCAGCCCGAGCACCGAGTCTGAGGCGCCCCGCTTCGAAAAGACTTCGTAGGAGGAAAGCGCGCTGGGGGTCGAATTATTAACGAACTTCCGCCTGGTCAACGTTCGGTCCTCCTCTCCTACCCGGCACCAACCTCGTCTATTTTTCCCGGCGATATCGTTTGATCGAGCCATTAATTATCGCGCTACCGTGCCCGCGAATCGGGACCGAAGTTTGCCGTGAAACATTCTTTTTTTACATCGCGCGGCGCCGAATGAGATTTAACTTTTAATTAATTACGTATATCAATCGGTGTCCCTTCGGTATTCTTTCGTATTAATACAATAAAGAGTGAACTAACTAAATGGCATCGTACGTTTGAAAGCGGCAAAGAACTTTCCGTCACGGCAGACGCAAAAATCGGCTGTTTGCGCAGCGTTGTTTTTCATCGAGCGACGCGCATTATCGTCTTTTAATCGGGACGGTGGATGCCCGATAATAACGCAGCTATTATTTACCCTGTCTGTTTCTCGAGGCAGTTTTCTTATCCCGTGTGTCAAAGCAAGAAAATTCCTTTTGTAATTCGAATCAGATTCAAAAGTGGCTCGAGCTAAAATTCTGACGGAGGCTATTCGTGCAGAGAAGCTTATATGAGATTGACATAAGCTTACACGAACCAATTATTACCCAAGGCTATTCAAGTGAAGATGTTTATAACGTATGAGAAGCCGGTTCATTTCTCCTCGCACTCGTTTCCACCCATGCATCTTTGGTGAAAGGAAATTAATTTCAATTAGATTATCGAGAGCGGGGGGAACGAAATCACGGCGTCGAGTCTCACCGTGATAACAATACCGTGCCCGTTGCTCTCTTTCTCGCTCCCGGGGTCTCTCGAGCCGCAACAATGCGGACAATGCCCGGTCGCGTGGCGCGGCTGCTGGTTAATATCGCCGCGATAAAGGAACCGGCGATGTTTTACAAACACCACCCCGCCACGTGGCCACCGCGAACGCATCCCCTGTCAAAACACTCGCTCGGCCAGGCTAGATGTTCCTCTGCCCCCGATCCACGGGTTTAACCTGCCTCCCACTCTTTCGAGTTCGTGCCCGAACGACGTTCCGCCGTCGTGGCTTCGCGCACGTGGACCACGTGGGATCTCAGATCGTATGAGAAACTCGCGGATGGATGGATAAAACGGTTTAGCTCGTAATTTGTCGTAGAGCCATTCACTCCGAATACATCGAGCGTCTCTTCGTGGGGTGGCAGAAAGAAATCGATCGGTTAAGTCAAATTTGTATGCGATAGATTATTAAATGCCAGATATTCAAATTGGTTGTCAGTAATTTCGAGTTATGTATAATATAGTTCGAGTTAATCATATAAAAAAGAAACCTCAAGAATCTTTTGCACCTGATAAAATCTCTTAATTAGCACACGTAACTCTTATCGCATTGGGTAGAAAATCGGTTCTCGCGGAGGGGCCTGATTAATCGACGCTGGCACGGTTTCCCACGATCGAGACCGGGGGCATCTATTTAAAAAGCAATCGCCTTCGAGCGTCGGAGAAGTAATCGCGACGCCGGTACTAGCCGATGTAAACTACCTCTCGATGATACTTCTAAGTCCATCGACGTCGAACCAATTCCCCGAAGCGACGGACGCGTCCCCTGCGTTACTCCCGCTATTTCCCATGCATCGTGCTCGCTCGCATACGTTGCCTGTGCACGCGTACTCAGACCGCGAGTAATCGCGCGATTTCAGAATCGTATGCGAGACTCTCGAGAACCCATCGCGAATCGTCGTTCTCGATTAAATGCTAATTCCTCTTCAGATCAAGAAGAAACCGATGCACTAATCGAATTTTATATAAAGGCATCTAATGTTATTAATTCAAGTAAATGTCGATTTTCATCAATCACGAAACGCGTGCAGATATGCAAGAAGCAGTTGATAACTGAGAACTGTCTATAAATTCTAGACTCAATAGCTGCATTCTACTTTCGACGTATTGGTGAAATTTTTATTCGATGGAGCTTGGACTCGATGAGAGTAGGGCAAGAAGTCGGATGCAAATAGTAAATGGACGCGTAGAATTTTACTTGTCGACTCGATTATGACGGGACGCGGCGAGGAGCAGGCCGGACGAGGTTCTAGTTGACAGAACAAACAGGTGACGGTTCCAGCGATCGTAAGACTGGTAAACATATATGCTGGCTCGCCGCAACGCGTTACCAGGCAAACAGACAGCATCAAAATGCATTAGCCGATTCTGATAATTCCGATTTACGATGCGCTTATGGCCGCTAATTGTCTGATTTATCGGCGATGTCGCGCGCTAATGCGATTAACGGCCGTCCACGGATTCGTTTCGAGCCCGTAGATTCGACGATATATCGATCAGCGATCTAACGCCCGATTGATCTATGCGTGGATCTTTCTCGGTACCCATCTCTTATTCCGATCAAGATTACGATTCAACCCCTTGCCGCATCTATGGTACATCTACCCGTCGTAAACTGTATTTCATCTCGTTTCTACTTCGTCTTCCTCGTATTTTTGTATTGAAGGATTTGCTCGTTGAATCAAATTATGAGCTAAGGATCTAACTGAGATGATACAGGATCGGGACATGAAACAGTTACAGGAGAGTAATTGCGTAACGAGGGAATCCTCCGAGGGAAAGGCACATGTAATCCGAGGAAACGAGAGGAATCATCGACTCGACAAGTGTCAAATATTTTATTCCTGAAAGTGTATAGAGTCCTCGTATTTATACATTCCACCGATGTATATTTTGTACATATTTACACTCGGCCAGAGTATTTGCGCGAAACGGTTATACGGGAGGATCTTTAAATATTAAAAGATTATTTGTGCGCGGCAAATTGTCACGGCGCGGGCGGCGCGTCGCGATCCGAGCGGGGCGAAACGGGCAACGATCTTTATTATTTCTAATCGTTCGTCGACGATCGCTGTACAAATGGCTAGGATATTTTGAATCAACAGGGAAACGACTATGCGCGAAAGCTGGCTGGAAGCACGAGCAAATATATACAATGTATACAACGATAAATGTCTGGCTGTGTTCAACGCCGTGCCGCCTGCCGCGCCGTCGCCCCCGTCCCGCCGCTTAAAGTGTCACCGTGGAAATGTGCAAACACACCGCGGCGTCGTTCCTCGCTATTATAGTTTTGACTTACGAAATTAACCGGCCTCGAACAAACGCGAGACGTTCGATCGACGCGTGAAAATCGACCAACAGTCGTCGATAGAACCCACACACACTTTGCCTCGAGTAACCCTTCTAAATCTATTAGGATTATTATTGAACTTTTCAGAAGTCTGATTATTAAGAGTCAGTTCTAATGAAATCAGTTCAAATTTTACATAAATTCAAACTATCAATGAATTTCGAGAAAAAAGTCGATACCACAAAAAGAATCAATCACTCCATTTGGAAATCATTCGTGAAAATCATAAAAAGAACCTAAGAACAGTCGAAATTCATTTCTATGATCGATTTCTCATAATAGATAATAGAAGAAGAGCACCGAATCTCCACCGCAAAACCGATGATCATTTCCTAAGAAGGCCGGGAACACGAATACCCAAAAATTAATTGGAAGTTAAATTGGTAGCTGATCCGGACGATAACCGCGTGGAAAATCTCGAAACCACGGATAGGACAAACGAATCAACCCCTTGAGCATTCGAGGGGGCGCGTGTCCTCTTTTAATCGGGTCCAGAAGGAGCGTGGAGTGCGGCGAGGGGGGCTAAACGGCGGCGCCCAGCTGTGGCCCCATGGTCTCTGGTGTTGCGTACGGGTTTACCACGGGGGGTGGCTCGCCCCACGCTGCGCGCTTACCACCTGTTCTGCGGGAAGGGGATTTACAGGCTCTCGTCGTTCCGATCGCCCCCGTAAGCGAGATGCCGCGATAAAACAAAAGCGACGGGCTCGAGAGCTCGTGGCCCATCGGGAGGACATCATCGTTTGGCAAGTGGTTTCGTGAGGGTGGTTCCACGGTGCACACTTTTTCTACTATTCCACATATCGTGGTCATAGCCAGTGCATGATTTTATATACGGTACACTAATGAGATTTTTATCAATATAATAAGGAAAAGAATAATAAAAAAGTTCCGATGAACGATAGACGCTGCACTTGGGATTCGCTTAGAACAAATTGCCAATTATATCGATAGAGCGTTTCATCTTAATCAGCGATAGAAGATGTTTAATTTCAATTTAATTTTACTAAATGTCACCTCGCTTGGAAACCAAATCGAATTTAATTCAATGTCCCACGATCGTCCTGTTTGACGTTAGTCCTGCGGTTGTATCGGATTACGCACCCATCACGGAATATTACGTCTCGGCCAATTATCTGTTTATCGATACTTTCAGCTCCCTGGAAGATCGATCGATTCCGTCGACCCACCTTTGTATGAATTTGATATCCGCTAAGAGCTCCGATATAATTACGATCCGAAGTTTTTTAAGTCGCAGGAAATTTATAAACTTCGTTTCATTATGGGTTCCATGCAATTGTATAGGATTTTCTCTGCGAGTAATAGCAACACCTACATTTTTTATTGGAAGCATTTTTCGAAAACAAAACTTTAATTTTTCCAACACAGTTCACAGCGTTGGCACAGTTTTGCTGTTTATATTGTTATAAAAAAATCAGAAAGCCAAATAATCATGAACTACCTGTATGTATGTTATTGTACATTACATCTGTATTGCAGGTAGAATATCGGTGAAACCTCGTATCGATATTCCCCAGCGAGGCGCATCAAAATTAATAGTTTGTACATTCGTTGTAAATGGAGTTTCCATATTTTGAGCATACTCAAGAGGACGCCTATTGAAACTCGATAAAACGAAGCCGTATATCGGCAGTAGCCCAAACAATTCGATCATTGTACATACGTATGTATGCATTTCGTTTGGTGAATATGTTGACAGAATTACCTACACCTACCTATCTCGAATATACATACATATTCGTAACGATAAATTTCGCTCTACGCTCTCGATCGAAATAATTGTAAACCACAAACATTTGATAAAAAAGTTTGAAGCTATTAATTTTTCATTATCGATAAACCGCTGAGAAGAATTTCACCTCGGGATTTAATAGAGTTTTTAAAACTCGGTTCCCATCTTTCGTAGGAAAAATAACATCGATTCGCGTTTTGAAAAAGGAAAACGAACCTTCGTCCAAGTGTTTGAACTCTGATAAGTAGGTGCATCAAGGTCAAGTCGGATTGACGCGTGGATGAAATGGAGGATTTTAAAACGTTGTTTTTGTCAAGATAATTAAACGTAGTGGATTTCATTATAGAATCTGAGACGAGTACATTTGAATTTGCCATAAATCATTCAATGATCTACACCATGAAACAGAACATGATTTAATAAAATGATTATACAATTTATTTTATATGGCAATTCTAACGCCCTGTACAACATTAGAATATCTACACCCGAAAGTCTTGACTTCAAAGCCAGCAAGTGTCGTACTCGAGCTGGTACACCGCGCACGGGTTCTCCGGAAGCGTCGCGGCGCGATGGTTCCGCGCCATCTTCCGCGACGTCGGAGACATTGTATTCCCGTTCGGTGGAATTTTTTGTCACGGTGACACCTCGATCAATATTTGCGCAGCCGGGAGTGGAGACCACGTCACGCTCGACCTTCCTCAGCCATATGCGAATGCATACGCAGGCTGGCACACGCGTATACCACCGACTCGCACGCGGTTCGTTCGGTTACTCGTTTCACAGTTTGCCTCATTCGATCCTTAAGAATGTATAGATTATATACTAAAACGATGCTAGCATGTTGAAT
>NW_017132978.1:593493-666720 GCF_001652005.2 Ceratina calcarata | reverse complement strand
ATATAATCATATGTAACTCATTAAATATTGAAATTAGAAGAAAAATGCATAGAAACTTTCTTTGTAGAGGATGTCAGTGCCTACAATTTTCATTTGACCATTTCAACTAACAATCATCAGCCGAGAGAGATTAGTCAGTTATCACGAACGCATTTGCAAATTTGAAAAGCGAGATAGGAGGAGATAATTGAAAGAAAGTCACGATGATTCACGTTGTTGTTTCGTTATCCCGTGACAATAGTTAAAGTTCAAATAAAATAGCGTTATCGAGGGCCACTGTTTGATCGCGTAAGCGATTACAGAGTAAACGGAACTTTGAATCGCAGGCGCATAATAGAACCGTCGCTGCTTAAACGCGATCGATAAGTCGTATTATCGTACCGTTTATTTTTGTCCCGGACGGCCATTAAAAACAACGAAATGCGGAGGTTACCGCGATTTTTGGATCGTTAATTCTTCGACATCGTTCCGCATTATTATCCGGCGAGGCAGACCTTTGCATGATAAAATAATTGCGCACACAATTTATAACCGAGCCCGGTAAATAAATCCTACTCGTATAAATCGAGTCGACGGAAACCCCGCGGATTTTCGATCCGTAGCCCCCCGCCCCGGCACCACCTCCCCTTCCCGCGCTCTCGCGAAACTGAAATATCCTCGCAAATATTAGTACAACTTATAATTATCAGCGATAACCTAATGAAAATCGTGCTCCCCGTATTTACAGACCCTCGTGATACGCCGATAAAAATCAAGAATGATCGCGATTAAAAACTGGGATGGACCGTTAATCGAGATAATCGCTCCGGTATCTTCGATTGGCGAGTCATATTATTCTCTATCTCTCTACGTATAAAAATGTTTCGCGCGGAGCGTGTATCTCGGTTTCTAAGAATTGTTTCATCCCGGAAGCAGAGGTCAAATTGGCAGAGACTGAGAGAAGTGTATCGGTGGGCGAGTAACGATAGGGTTTCGCGTTGTTTGCCGCCCAACTTATTTCCACGTTAGCGACGACCAATCGGGCGACGACGACGACCTCGGCCACGCTAAACGCTCGTAACGAGTGATTATCTCGGTTAGAATGGTTAACGCGTGGTTCCAAGGTAGCTGCGAGCGTGCAACCTTTATTTGTCCGCAGTGACACGTGCCTGTACACGATCAGACGCCTCACGGCTCCGCGCAAATTGCCTGCACCGAGAAAACCGTCTAACGGTTCCGCGATATCTCGGCTGATACCTTTGCAAACATATTTTTGCAATACCGTCGGGTCCAGAGGGACCCGGAGATGTTTCAATGTAAGAAAATTACGTGTCCGTCAATTTGACGTTGTGTCAAGTGTCGAAGATTCGCGAACCGTTTATTACGCTCCGAGTCGTTCGTCAAATGAAAATTCCGTCGTAAAACTTCGGCTCTATATATGTACTTACTTATGTACATACGCGAGAGCATCGGATTGAACAAAGTGTGCGTCGCCGACACGGTTAGAGATCGGCGGTACTGTCTGGTCGGCAAACAACCGGTCCCCGTTGTTCCGGCGACGTTATTGCGGTTGCGACGCGTATCAAAGCAGCCGTTTCAACAATGTCCCGAATCGTCGTTAAGACACGCCACGTTAAATATCGTCGAGCGACAGCAGTAATTACTGCGGTTCCATGGCACCGATTCTACAAATTTAGTGCGCTCACGTGTAAGCGGAAATCAAATGGAGAACGTTCTAACTCCGTGCGTATGCATACGAGCGTTTCGTTGCTGTCGCGGTCGTTCAGTCGTCGAGATTCATCTGATCGATTTTGAACCATAGCAGATTTTAATTCTATGGGGTCCCGGGCAGAGAATTCGAGTGACTCGTATCAAACGCGAATGAGAATATAGAATTATTCGATTTTATTATGTTTGGTTTGAGCAATGATTCTCAACGTTAACGTGTGGTGTCAATAAAGCAGAGTAGAAAATATGAAAACCGAAGTTACGTGACTATCCGAGCCCCTTAAATCCGAGGGGCGCACATGGCCTGATTTTAGTAAACGCACGCGAAACGCTTTGTATTAGCCCTGTACATATAGACACGCCGAATCCACGCAAAACAGAAGTTTGACGACAAAATATTTGTCGTTCAAACAGCTGGTCAGATCCTGCGAGTACCCCCGCGTCACGCATTCCATGCGCGATCTCGATCTCCTCGTCGAATCAAGTGATACCCGTCGCCGAATCAACCCCGACCTCCCTCAACGTCTGAGCATTGACCCTCGCATGTTCGGAGACGAACGATAGGAGAATTGTTTAATTAATCGGAATCTAGCGACGCAGGGACAGCTACGTAGGTATTTATAGACGCGAAAGTCCTTCCATTTTCTGCCGACCTCTCCGACGTTACTCAACGTTTTTAGCCTACGAGTAAAATCTTACGCCGCCGTCGTCCACTTATATAACTCGTCTATATCGATGCATTTATGTCCCCAAGGCCGTGCGATTCTCCGTATTTTCTATTCTCCGAAGTACCTATGTCGGCCGGTGAACAAATTCATTCGAGAGAGAAGACGAGCATCGTTATCGTAGGCACAGCCTGTTGTCGATATTATTTTTGGTAGCCAGGCGGAGGAACATTTTCGAGTAACCGTAAGTCGAATGTTCGACCGTTCGCTCAATTAACACGTCCCGTTCTCACGAACACGTGAATATAGTCTACGGTATCGGAGAGGCGACGACGGTGGTGAGGCGTCTCGTCCTCGGTAACGAAAGGGTTAACGAATAAGTAATTAATTTCTGTCCGATAGTTCGTTTCCACGAGCTGTACGATCGGTAGACAGGAGCGATTCCGGATTCGAGTTCAAGGACCTCGTCGGAAGGACATCGGAAGCTGAGAATAACGGCTCGGGGAAAGGATGGGAAAAGAATCCTCCGCCGAATAAAATAATAAAGTTGTAGCCGCGTCTCCTCGGTCTTATTTTTTTCCTCTCCGTTCGACGCGTCCGTACGATTTTACTCCGACGAGGTGGCCACGCTGCGCGAGGTAGTTCTCTACTTGTTAGCACTTAATTAACTACCACCGGCTCGACCAGTCGGCGAGGTCCAGACGAGAAATTCCTTCTCTCTCTCTCTCTCTCTCTCCCGCGGACAACCGTCCCGCTTTTTCTTCCACGAAAAAAGCCCCGCGTCGTCTTCGTCTATCGTCGGAAACATCGACGCCTCCGCGTACACATACCGCGCATTAATAAAACCTGGTTTCGAACGCTGCCTTTCCGAGAATCCTTTCTCGTCTTCGAATATTAATGATATATTAATGTACTCGGCTCATTTCGTAGTCGCGCGAAAACACGATGAACCGATGAGCAAAGATCGGCTCGTGCGTCTCCCGACCGTCAACGACGCACGGTTTCTCGACCACGTGTTACTCTTTTACGATGGAAGTATAGAAGCGGTGAAGAAATAGAATATACGATATTACGTAGAAGAAGTTTAAGGATAAATTGAACGAGGGAACTGGATAAGATAATCCTCTTTGAGAACGAAATTAAAGAACCTGTATCAAAATAACATGTCGGATATTGCATAAAAATCGCATCTCGAGGAACGATTCGAGTGGTCGATTATCGCCTCGTGTCCTAATTCGTTCGATTGAATTACAACCTGTTAAGCGATCGGCTCGGGCTCATTATGCACGGTGGATAGGGAAACGAACGCGGACGGGTGTTAACGGGTTTAAAAGAGGGGGCGGTGGTCGGATAAAAAGTCGACGAGAAGGGTCTGGAATGGTCCCGGTCGCGCGGAACTCTCGCGTCAGGGATGATTTCCGCGGCTAGGTACGCGCGACTTCGTGAACGGTCTCCTAACTCGACCCGTTCCTTTGTTTTCGAGGAGCCGACGATAATTCCGCCATGAATTTTAATTCAACGCCGCTCGAAGCGTTCATGAATTTTAATTCGCCTCTTTCGGCCCGCGCCGCGCCACCCTCGCCGTCTCCGTTTTCGGTTCGAGGACGGAGCGAGATGGAAAAAAGAAGCCGACGACGAGGAGAACCGCGGAAGAACGAGGGTGAACACTGCCGGCGACACTCTCGACTCGTTCCGAGTCTCTCATAGCTCCGCGGGTTTTCAGCTTCACGCGCGCGAATCGATGCTTCGGAATTACGAGGGGTTACCTTCGAGTTGTCTGCGGAAGGGAAAGAAGTTCGCGGGGGTTGAAAAGTTGCGTTCCGCTTAACGTGCAATACGTTAAAACGGAGACTAAACGGAGAACGCACATAAGTACGTTCTAAACATATTGTCAAGAAATCCTTTCGAGGCAGACGATTCCTCCTAGCAATAAAAGATTGCGTTTTGCGTACAAATAAATTAGCATGCGTCGTCGCCCCGGGAAGGGGAGATCGAAGGAGCCGGGCGACAAATCGTTATTCGAATCCCCGGCTAAATTCCAGTTCGATCGAGCAATATGTAGCGTTTAACCGGTATTATTCGCGACCCTTGATCGCAACGGGGTTACCGATGCCAAGGATTCGAGGGGATGCGCGCACGGCCAGGGCCAGTGTACGGCCGTAATCGCGCGCGCGACCGCGCACAATGCCCGGTGAACGGGGTGCGGGGTCACCCTTCCTTGGCCACCCTCGCCGCCGGTACCATTTCCAGGAGGGGCGCTAAGCCTCCCTGTCGCTCAGGATTACCGACTCTGATTTGCTGGTCGAACGTGTCTCGCTCGTTTCTGCGTCCAGGACCCGGACCAGCCATCCCCCGAGGCCACTTCGACGGAGACTGCACCTATTCCACTACCCCGAAACATCCCTCGTCGTTGCTTTCGCGGCCACGATAGTTGCTTCGATGACGATTGTCTCTAAACCGGGGGCGCTTTTTATTCGGGTCTTTTTTCGGATCAATCTGGTTTTTGTTTCCACCGAGCGGCCAATGCATAGAATGGATTGGGGTTAATCCTGTGTATTTTTAATCGTTGACAGAAAATAAGGAGTACTTCTAAATTGGAATAGGTTCGAAACATAAACGAGCATAAGGAGAATCCATGACCAACGTTGGACTTATAAATATTCAACGTCGAGGAATGTGGAAAATCCATTCGACGAATATATCATAAAACTAAACGCGAGGCGGTCGAAACTCGAAAAGCGCAGGCCCCCGGCTCGTCCCTCTCGACGGAGCCTCCTATAGAATCGAAACGAAAACGCGAATAATGGTCGAGCGACGCGACGGGGAAACCGGTATCAATGGAGCACTCGAATTTTGATGTAAAACCGCAGCTTGTCGTGACAGCGAATTACTCCTCGGCAACCCACGGGTCCCCGCGTGGCCGGTCGAGGGTGCTCCACGTCACCGTTACAGAAATGTTACTTTCGTCGGTGGACGGGTCCCGAAGCGTTTTCGAGACACGCGGTCGACCCTCGAGTGTCCGCACGTTCTCGTTCCTCTCGGCTACGCGCCTCGCGTGATTCGATCGGTCTCTAGTGTCGTCCCGACGTATTTTCTTTGATTCCGGATAATTTGATTTCGAGCGCGACACTAACAGAACCAGGAAGAGGCTGTCTACCCGCGAATCGAGCAGAACAGTCTGATGCGAGCAGAGGTTGAAAACTTTCACGCGGGCTCTCGGAGGTTCGAGGTTCGTTCGTATTAAGACCGATAAATTCCGCGCCTCGCGAAACAGCCTTCCTGTCTGCGCTCCCGGAGACTTGGAAACTCCTTTTCCCGTGCCTCATCCTCCGGCCGTTCGAGCAACTTCGGTCCGGTCTCAAAGAGAAGTCGGTTCTTCGAGACTTGGAAGAGCAATATAACAAGAGGGACCGAGCAAGGGTGTCGAGGAGGGCTGAACGAGGGCGGTGGGTAAAGGGACGGGAGTTTTATTAATTTCAAAAGTTGCGAAACTGATAATTAGATCCCCGCGGAGCTCGGCCGCCGGCTAGCCAAAGGCGAAGAAACTCAATTTCTGGAACAGCAAGGTTTTACGTCTAATTTTCTTTAATGTCGCTCTCGCTCTGCTCCCGGCGATTCCGCTTCCGTTTCCTGTTTCCTACTCGCTCCTGTTATCCTTCCGGTAACGGGTCGGTAGCAGTTCGGGAGTTCAGTCCCGTTTATTGCAGTGCCTTTACTGCTTTTTTCATTTCCACCAAGGATAATATAGTGAGAGCCCGAACGGGAGGAGCAATTATTGCCGAAAAAGGAAATGCAAATGTTTGTCATTATTATTGATAGAAGACTTTTATATAAAAATTCCTGTTCTAATCGAGACACCGTGGAAGCTGTTCTTATAGCTCTCGGTCGGACAAAAGGTGGGAAGTCGCGAAAATTGCGTAGCACGAACGGCTACTTTCCCTCCCGACGTTTAAGCACACACGACGTGTGCCACATCAAACACCGGGTCCCTCGCGGCGAGTAATAAGCAACTGTATTCTTAACCTATTTGCATAGTAGTCGTCGAGGCAGCGGCACGAATCAGATTTCATTGCGAAATTGATCACGGTCTTTAACGTTGTTGACTGTCACGGCAATTATCGACCCTCGTTGAACCCTAACTGCGTTTACGTCTTACAGCTTCGTTACAACTGAACTGACACTTGCGTGCAATAAAAGTCGCGAGGCTATTTAAGTTTCCATAAAAATTGTATTAATGGTGGTATACAAGATGCTCGGCTAATCGATGCAAACAATCACTGCTAGCTTTACTACATGATATGACATTATGATAAACACTGTCTCAATAGAACTGCGTTCTGTCCCACATAAGCAAAATGAAGTCGTTCTTACGTGCCCCAAATAAGCGGAGCTTCAATTAACCGAAATTTACTGTACTACATTAAATAATAGTTACTGCAAATTTTTTGTTACAGCTATACAGAATTCCAGGAGTTACCAGACGATCCAGATCTACTGAAGAAAATTGAATGTTTTCACGGACTGATCCCGGAAAGAAGAGCAGATCCTAGTAGTATTAAATGGAATATAGTCAGACCGTGTTCTATCCAACTAAACCCTGGATACTCCAGGAAGATGATAACCGGTTTGGGTGTTACTCGTGAAACGAACGTTCTTAATAAATTTTTCAAAGCGTCGCACACTTTGGGAACGGGGACGATTTCCAGGATAGGTCGGACTGGAATCGACCGCGGCGGGGCAGGAGCTTAGAAAAGAGCGCGGGTAAAAACAGGCCGACAGCTGAGTGTACATAGGAGCCTTTCCCTCTTCCTTGCTGCTGCACTCTTTCTCTCGGTCTCTCTCGCCCCGACGTTTCGAATTCTCTGCACTCTACCCCGTCGTTGAACGCTCGCGTGCGCGCTCGTTCGCGTCCGCTCTCCGCTCCGCGCCTCGCCCCCTCGCATCCCCTAACAACGCGCGCTGCACCTCGGGACCTATGCAAACACGACCTATTCATTGGGCAACGTGCTGGTATATCGGTGGCGGACGACGTCGAGCAGAAACGAGCGGAACGGAGCGTAACCGACGCGTCTCTATGATTTAATGAATGCCACCGGTCGATTGATGCCCGCGTTCCCCCTGGCTCCGAGTTCCTGTGATCATCGTACACTTTTCTCTCTGCTCTTTGCTTCTAGCTTTTATTTGCCAGGACGTTTCAGTTATAATAGTTCGTTTTATAATTTTTGGAGTAAACCATACCTTCTTGTATGAATTTACTATTAAATTGGAAACCAGAGTTACTATCGAGAAATAGTCAGTGACTTCTGCTTAAATTCCGATTTGGGACATAGTCAGTTTTTATATTATGCAATCAGTGTCCCGTAACTTTTATGCGTTAGTAACACACAATTTTTGAGATTCAAATTATCATTGTACATTTAGTCGACGCGTTTGATAAATAAAAGAGTCAGGATGAAAAGTTCATTTCGTATTTTTAATTACCCCCTTTTTAATGCACCTATACGCACATAAATATTAACACCGTTTCATGCGACCCATTAAAGAATAATTATTTAAACGAGCTATGAAATTGCATTATTTCCAGGAGATTATGTCGTTCGAGTTTTATACAGTCCGGGTTCGCAGTTGGTACGCATAATTCAGCCCGTTATTTATGCTCTCGTCCTCGTTAATTCAACTCGTATCGCATTATTTCCGGTAGCGGAGATAATAATAATAATAATAACAACAATAATAATAATAATAATAATCGTGGATCGTTAGAAAAATCGCGGCGTCCGGTGCCTGCGTTAATGAATTCGTCCAGTCCAGTGATAATATTAATTAAACCGATTGCGATTCGTTATGTAATGTTCATTATGAAGTGAAAGGCAAACGTCGTCGTTGGTGCAATAATATATTCCCCCGGGTATCCGCGGTACGAATAAATTTCATTCATTATATAAATAACCATTCTTCGATCGATGTCCGATAATCAGATAAACAATTCGAAAGCTAATATATTCGTCGGAATCGCGTTTCGCGATGTATTAAAATCGTTTAGCCGGCGACCAGCGCACTTTTCCGCGAACGATTAACAAATGAATCGGACCGCGGAAAATCGTTCATCACCGCGATCATTCTTCGATTCGCGGTGACCCGAGTAGAATATTATTTTTTTCTCGCGTGGAACGTTGATTAACATTCGTTTCCAACCCATAAACATTAGTCCAAACTTCGAATTACAGTCTTAAAAAATTCTGCGCCGTCCGTCATTCTTATTATTCCTCATCATGCAGGAGCGATCCTTTGGAAATTCGCTGACTGCCACCTAAGCATCGAAATCGATCTCTATCTTTTTAAAAATTCTACCAGGACTAAAAACTGTCTTATCGATAGTTTCCACGGAGTGCCTTAACGGGGAAAGTTTCTAAATTTAAAATTCCCCGAGGGCGAAAGCGTGAACTGCAAGTTGCAACGTGCGAATAGACTCGCGTTGGATTAATGGTAGCTGCAGGACTTTTACGAGGTTCGCCGTGGTTGCACGGTTAGTCCTGCGAGACGAGCTAAAATGGAAATCCTAGCTGCTGGTTGGCTGCAGCTGGCTCCGCCTTTCATCCTTGCCATCCTGCTGCTATGGTACATATGTTACAATGTTACATCCTGCCGTTTAAGTAGATACCCCTCATGTACAATACATATATGTACGCACCCTCCCGATGAGTCCTGCGACCTATGAGACTTTTAGGGATGTTTAATACCGACCTAAGAACGAAAACTGGGTTCTAGTAAATCCACAGTTTCGTATTATCAGCCACTGTCGAACCTCCAACCCCTAAATCCACCCCCTTAGTCCATCTCCTTAATTTCGAAGCAGTTAAATACAGATCTAAGAACGACTGTTTTTACTCTGGGTAAACGAATCGAGATACCTAATCAGTAGCCTCAAAGCAAGGAACAATTTTGGTACCTGCATGTACTTTTCGATCACTGAAACTGTTTGTTTAATCAGTAATTTTTCGGTCGACGAATAAAGGGAGAAATTGGCTGTTAGAGGAACGGGTAGATTAGCCGCGTCTCCCAGAGCAGGATACGGACACAGAGGCACGGGGTATCCCGTTTCGAGCTCGGCTAAATATTTACTAGAAAATGAACCGGTAATCAGTGGTCATATAATTATCGAGATAAATGATAGCCGGTGTACTTGTTTGGCGTTCGAGATGGATACGCGATGACACGCAGTTTGACCGAGCCAAACACGTTTTATTGATTCGCCAAGTGATATCTGCTTCTCGACCGCCTCGTTCGTTACCTCCTCTAACGGGTGTGTAATTACGAGCCGCTGCCAATTGCCAATACCGATTTCGACGTTCTCCCGTCGACGTCCTACTTTCCTCGGACGAAGGAAAATACGATTTTCCTCGCTCGTTCGCGACACCAAATAATTTCTATTCCGTCCCTTGCGATTGACTTTCGTAGATGATTATATCGAGATCATTTTCATTCAAATGTTCTTCTTTATTAGTGTATTACAAACCGAGATGCAACTTCTATATCACAATTTTCGACTTTGGGAGATTTCACAGGTAACACCGTACGTTTCGCGACGATAATGCGTCTATAATCGTCGCGGCGGTGAACGAAGCGACACGATATTTGAACCGTGCCCACTACCCCTTCTCAACCAGCAGCAGCAACGCGCCTCCATTGCTGGACAAATATACCCCGAGTCAACATACGCGATATACCGAATACAACTACTGCTACGAGACGTCTGATTGTATTCCCTGCCGGACGGATCCGACTGAAATTGGGAGGGCCGGGGGATGGAAAAGAGAGCAAGGGTGCATCGCACCATTCCGCGTGTCCGTTGTTCTTGGTTCTTTTGCGAAGAGAAACAAAGAGAGTCCTCGAATTAGTGCGTTTAATCCAGGATACGTCTTGTTCATTTCAATCTCTTGCCGAGAGGATGAACGAGGAATATCGCACGATGCTTGAATCAGCTTCACGCTAATATTATTGCATACATCTTTCGAATAGTGTCGCAATGGAGTATGAAAAATACGTGTAACGATGATTCGTATTTTCCGTGCCGACCGAATTCTGTGGAACGAGCTTCGAGAGAAGCGATACAAGGTAAGCGTAATAGGAAAATAGCAGAGCTCGTTATTATATTCACCGTGTACGCAACGTACACTGGCTCGATCGACGTGCGTCGACATACCGAGATTGCGAGTGCATAATTTAATGGAAAATTGTCCACTCAATTGATCGGTCCGTGTCGGGGACTGGTTGCTTCGACGAAATTACACCAAATTATTCGTGTTACGACAAAGGCCATTCTGAATAACAGAAGCCGTAGTAACGTTCAACGGTTTTACAGAAATTCTGATATTGATAAAAACGTCAGGACGATTAAACGAGTAGAAATAACTTCATCCGAAACAAGATAGATAATTAGGTATAACGAAAAAGTGAATCTTGACACTACTTTCATCGATGGTTTGATAAGATCATTTTTTATTAATTCATCTTGAAATTGTTTAGTTATATTTCTTAAAAATGGCTTCGAAGACGCAAGGGGCGAAGGAACGAAAATGAAGTTTCTGGGCGAGGGTGGGAGGTGAAAAGGGAGTCGTCTAGGGCCTAGGGAGCTTCCGTCGAAAGCTGAACGATAATACTTGGCGGTGTACTCCCCCGAACGCTTCGAGCGGGACGAAGGCCCGCTTTTGGAACGAGCGAGAAACGAATCGACAGGGGTTGACGGCGCGGTAAAAGAGAGGCGCCGCTTTCGAGGGGCGGACAGGGACGGCTATAGCTTGTAAGTGAATTTTATTGCGCGATTATATTGAATCCCTCCGAGCCACCAGCCACTGTCAAACCTCACCCTCGTTGTTCCACCCCCGTGGAGAAGGTTTCATGCGGTGCTCAAACGTTTCACAGGGGTCCACCGCCAGCGGACTCGTCTCTTCCCTTTTGCCTACCGTTTTTAATTGTAGAACGTAATAAACTTAATGAGCATCGCTTAAAATTCATAGGACTAGGCTATAAACGTGTACACATTGTTCATTTCGCTCCGTCGTTTGTCCTATTTCTTATCCATTTTGTAAAAATCAATTCTGACGGATTTCGAAATTTCAGTGGGCTCGAGGGCAATTAGGTCAGCCGCACGGATCGCGCGATCATTTAAACGTAAAGGCAGTGAATACGTAACAGGAAATTTCGGTCGCGGGGGTGAGCACCACTTTTGAATCTCGGGGGTTGCACGGTAGTTACCGCCGGCGGATACCAAATCGAAGCTCTTGCCCACAGGGATGTTTGAACGTTGGATCACGACCTCCATGGCAAAATTCGCCATAGCAAAACCTTCCTATTCCCAATGGTACGAGACTCGCCTCGAAGGCCTTCCTGTTTCGATATTTCGGCGTCTTCGATCGCGGTTCCCCAACGTGCACAGCTTTCTACACTTCCGCGTTTTATTACGAGCCCAATGTTTCAGCGACTCGGAACGATGTTCGTCGTTTTTATGGAATCGTACGAAGTTCCGAATCGGAATTAGTAATCGGGAATCGCGCCCCGCGACTTCGGAGTCTCTCGCGAAAAGATCCGATAGTTTAGCTCGGTCGAGTGCTCGTCTTATCCCGGAGGACAGGGAGAAGGAGATTCCCGGGACGATTTTATTGGCCCTCCTTCAAAGAGGCAGCCAGTTGCTCCCCAGAGGGACGGAATAGAAGGGGGGAAAAAAGATGGTCGAGTCGAATTAATTCCTCGACTATCCTTCCTCCGGTCCTTCGTTACCGTCGCCGCTCACGGACTGGCTTGAAATGTAATCGCTGTTCCACCTTTCCGTACTCTTCTTCCATCGGCGACACCGGCTGTACCACCACTGCCGTTCGAGTGTTTGGCCGTCTGTTCTTTAAGCGTTCGTTCCGCGACACGCTTTTTTAACAATGTTATTCGTTTCTAATAGCGATCGACTCGAGGAACATTAATGGCGCCAGATATTTTAACTTCAAGTACGGATTTATTTAAATACCCAGCGTAGTCAAATGACGGCTGATGGAATACTCTATTTATATTTCTATCTATTGTTATCCAGAATTTCTCGGAACATTCGGCACAGGCTTGGAAACCCTGCGGGCACTCGATATCTGTCCGAAATCCGTATCAGCTCCTCGACTTCCGCGTCGAATGCTCTAAAAAGAGCGCGGGACCAAGAGGGGCGGAGGGGTGACGCGGTGGAGATTTCGTATGATTTTTAATAAACATCGATCAGACAGCCAGATGTACCGCACGAGTACTTGACTCACTGTTAGCGAGAGAGACGGGGAGAGCCACTCCGCGGAGTCCGGCTCGGAGCCACTCGATGCGCGCACAAAACTGACGGACGGACAGGCCCTACCGCTGCATCGAACATATTACGTTCGAAACGCGCGGAACAAAGCTACGGCATTGTTTCGTGCCGTCAATAATCCACTTGCCCTGACTTCGAGGGCCGGCCGGGGGCGAATCGTGGCCGGAGCCGGAGCCGGGTACAATTGGAAAAAGCGGCGAGGAAACCGGGAAACCGATGCCCGACGGGCTCCGTCCTACAGGAACGAAGAAAAGGAAAGGCGATTCGATTCTCTATCGTCCTATACGATGCTGCGCACGGAGCAGCCTCTTCCGCGAGTCGGAATCAGAATCTTCTATTCTCTGCGAACGTACAGGGGGCTTAAGGGATTTTCCCGTTGATACATTTTTACTGGCGACGAATAAAATATTCCTCGTTTACGAGATTATATTATTTTATTAAGATTTCTTATAGAAAAATTTGGAAACGTTCATTTGATTAGCGCGTGAGTGATGATAGAAACGAGATTGGACGCAAAACTATCCGAATTCGACTTGTATTTTTACTGCTGGGAAACGAAAATTCCTTGATCTAGTTAAAAACGTTCTAATTGTTGACTCGAAAGAAAATGATGAGGAACGGGAAATCGATTAAAGGTACGCGGCGTAGGAGTAACGTGTCCGGCTCGTCGGATGTTGGGTAAATATGGCGGGCGGTTAGATACCGGTCCCGGCCGAGGAAGCGGACTCTAAGCGGCGGCAATCGAATGATTAAAGGCGGCTTCGCCTGGTTGCGCCGGATAGGGCGAAATTCCCGACGGAAATCAGAGTCGCTGGCCATCCACCCGTGTTCCCTCTTTCTAAGCACCGGCGACGACGCACCGCTGCCGCTCCCTCGGCCGCCCTGTCCTCCTCCTTCGGGAGGTATCCTCAAAGCCAAAGCCGTTCCTTCTAAACCCTCCAGCATCCGTATCCCTCTTGGCAAACAGAGGAGCTTCGTCGTGGAATCCTGTGGATGCGACGAACGCGCGGATGGCTGGAGCTCAGGTGCAACGTGTCCAAAGATGGTAGCGATTTCGAATGAACTACGAGGGAAATACAAGAAGAGAGCGACTGTGGTTCTTCGGTGAATTCCAACGGATTCTGATTATCCGTGACAACCACATGGGACGGAGTCGAATATAATTTTTAGCTACGCTTCGAATGTAGATTTTTCCAAGTTTTTAATACGAACGATGTCGTTCGGCTGGTTCCGACGCATGTCGCGAAGGGACGCAATAAATGCGGCGAGCGCAAATACTAGAGCAACCAAACAGGCCGTGTAAAAAGTAAACGTGATTTCAAAATGCAATTTCTAGCAGGCTCGATGAACAAACGCAGCGTTTTATTAGTTTTCGTTTTCGCCAAAGCGGAAGCTCGAAATGAAAATTCGGAAAAGAACGTGTATATATATACGTATCGACGAAATTGGCAAAGGGAAAAAATTCGAACCGCTTGAACGTAGGAGTCGTGCGAATCGAACGATGAAATCGGCCGGAAGGCGAACGGCTGACTTCGTATCGGCGACGTCAGCTCGTTTCGTTTCGCGTGCTCCGTCGTTATGTTACTTTCCGGCATATTCTGCCATCGATCGACCCTTTGACGAGAGCCGAACCGAAGATCGAGATGGTGCGGAAGTCGGTCCTCGTGTACGACCTGCTGAGGACGGAGCAGCCGGAAGAGGGCTTCTCCGAGAAGGAGATCATCGAGCAGATCAGCAACAAGCACAACATCACCGCTGGAAAGGCACTTCGGAAGCAAGTGACCGTGGCTCTTCGCCGTGGCCTCGATTTTGGCATTCTTGCCAAGAGGAATAAGAAATTTAGGTGACCCCATAAGCATATCATTTTATAAAACGGATCTACTATGACGGATTTTTAAACCGACAATTTTCAGGGTCTTTTTCGCATAAAAGTTTATCTTCAACTATACACTTAATGATTATACTCTTTATCGATACTCGATACTCTGCGTGTCACTATATTTGCACTACTTAGGACAAATTAATCTATGTTTCTACTTCTTGTTGTTATTTGTATAATATTTTGTATGGAAGTGGGTTCTTGTAACACGTGAACGGAATAAATACATAAATGAAATTAGGGTTGAAGTGGTTCTCACGAATATCCATCGTAATTTCTCTTTACGTAGATTCGATCCCGACGGTGGGAAAGCGAACTTCGTGAAACGTAGGATGGTGCCAGTTCGTCGAGTTCGATCGCAGAGGAAGAAGAATGAGAAACGGCCGACGAAAACGAGGCCACGGTCGAAAAGCGGGAGAAGTAAAAAGCGTAAGCAGAGCTCGACGACGCCGAACGCGAACGTACCAAAATCGTGGGTGCCGAACAGAAGGAACCTAACGGACGAGCCTCTGTCCAAAGTGAAGAAAATTTGAGTCCGAACCAATGTTTATCGATGCCTTTTTATGTCCTTTGGAAATGTATTTTTGAAGTATCGTTCCTTTGAATAAATTGCTTTTGTTGTTCTTTCTCCAAATGTCATTTAATTCTGAGGTATCAAAACTGGCTTTGTTCACCTGACGTATTTCTCAAACCCATTCGAACTGTCGTTCTCGATTAATCAATTTCCTCGTTCACCGGTCGTTCCTCCAAATCTAAATCTCCACCCACAAAAACTAACGTAAGAATACGCGAAGTCTGAGATCGATCGAAATCCGTTCCCATGAAATCTACCTTCCGCTGCGGGGATTTAGATCCTGTTAGGCGAAACTGGTTCAAACGCGGCGACCACGATTTGTGAACGCGTAATCTTCGGGGTACAAGTGATCGAGAATAGTTAGAAAGTCCGAGGGTATTTCGAGGCACCACTGACCGTCCGTCGATTAGACACGGCCACTACGTCCCTACTATCCCTCGACGATTCGGTTTCCTGGGTTGCGTCGAGGATTTCCCAACGATTTGGTAAAAAGTATCGTGCAAAACCGAGCCGGATATACCATGAAAATCGCATGGAATCGGCCGAACGAATCGTTTCAAATGCCTTAGGGGCACCTGTTATCGACGTAGAGATTAGAATGGAACTTCGAATTCCCACGTAGTTACAGCGGGGGACAGAAATAATCGTATAATAATTCCTGTTTGCCACTTTCAATGGAAACGCAATTGACCATTAATTCAGATTTTCCCTTTACGTGTACACCCACGCAATTCCTATCTCCCATTAGTATTCCGTGTCTGATTTATGTCATTAGAAGTGGCGTTGTTAAAACATAATAAGTGGACAGGCAATTGCCTCGAGCTTTGAAAGATCGGGCACGAACGAATACAGAAGAACCTGGTTAGGGTCGACGTTGAAAGGGCGACGAGGTGCGCCTACAAAACTGCGGATGACCACCATATGTTCGCTCATGGCCAATCTGTCGACTGTTCTCGATTTAACCGTACGCTAAACATAGGTTTTGTAGTCATAATGGAAATACTAGTGCGAAGAAAGGGATGAATTCTTCGCAGAAACAACGATTTATATCGTTCTTTGAAAAAAGGTTCACTTCCCTTCAAATGCAAGAACATATTAAGGATGTATTGGCTATACTGTCAATCCCAAAAGTTTATGTACNTTGTTTCCTATTAGCAATGTTCTTCCGACGTCTGATTTCTTTTTAAAAAATGCGTTTCTAAAGTGCATAAACTTTTGGGATTGACTGTATAGCCAATACATCCGTAACTATTTTCATTGATTACTATGCTATCATCTTCTAAAGTGGGTCTCATACTTTCTATAATATGACATAAATGCGCATCTTATCGAATTTGTTTAATCATTTCTAAACGTAATAGAAAAATGGAAGGTAAAACTCTAGTTTTCAACATTAGGGATCGACATTTGAACAACTGGCGTGGCTCATTGTCTGCCACAGAGCAAGAAGGTATAATATATTCGAATTAGAGTAGAAAAGAAAGGAACATAGTTTACCTTTCTATTCGAATTCTCTAAGAATCTTATTGTCCAGCAATCAGATGCCATTCAGGAGGAATTCTTATCGAACGTATCTTCCCGAAACGCGTTGTGTCCAACAAAAAAAAAAGACGTGTGCCGCAGGTGTTTCGCCTTTTGATTCGATTTCTCGAAACAAGCGTTCGTTGTGTCCCCGGCACGTGTACTCGCGCTAAATGCGGAGGATTCATTTCCGGTCTCACGGAAGACTGGGTTTCAATGCCGCGACACGTTTTTACAGCTTTTTAATCGTTATAATTATAACGCTCGAGTGCACGTGGCGAATCGTGACGTAAGATCGTTTCAGATCACTTTCGGCACTGGAGGTTACCCGATTTCACGGATAACGACGGAATCTCACCCCCCGTGATCCCGTCGGCAAAACGGTTCTGCGAAAACAAAGGCAAGAGAAGGGAGACCGACGGAACAAGGTGGTGGTCGATCGTAAACGTTGATAATCGGTCCGATAAAAGGATTCCATACGTGTCGACGAGTCTCGAGCTCGACTGAGCGAGGGTTGCCCGATACAAAGACCGGACTCGCGTCAACCTTAATTAGCCGGCGCATTGTTACGGAAGTGGGCTGTTCTATTGGCGTCAAACGTGATATATTATCCTCATTCCCTGGGTTCTAGTTTTAATCGTATCGTTTGTTGAACGCGAGATAGTTGGCTGACAGAGGCGAGGTAACTCGAAATGGTCCGATCGAATTATGGAAATAACGAAAATGAATGGGGAAATTGTTGATGCTTGAATCAACAATGTTAATACTATTTGGAAATCCTGACCGATAGATGCTTACACTGTTTTCTTCCCCATCCTCCCCTATCGAAATCTTACCCTGCAATTATAAAAGTAGCCTAACCGCGCGAGGCATGGGAATACGAAGATCCTGAAGCGGAGATTATCGCGGAGGAGCGATGTTAGTTCACGGGAACAGGTACCCTTCGCAAGTTTGTGTGGAAACTGGGAATTCCATAGTTGGGAGCGTGAAACGGATAACAGGCGAGCACGGTAACAACGCGTTTCTTGTGGCGAGTCGTAACGTCTGACATCTGGGCCGGCGACGTTGTCTCGGCGTTATCATTTCTGAGATTAGCCTTAGTAGTCGCACGTTTGCTTTGCACCGTGCTGCTTTCCCCTGTGTACCTTGGCTGTATCTCGCCGTTCCGTCACACCAAACTCCGTACCTCGCCACGACCGATCGTTAAGCCGCGCTCACAGAGTCGCCACAAAAATAACGTGCAACTGCTTCCTGTCGAGCTTCACAAACATTCTCGGTTGTATAGGGACCTCTCAAACAGTCGACAGTTTACCGATCGCAATCTTAATCTTTGATTCCTTCTACAAATTTGGAGCACCAGCGATTTTTCTATGTAGTTTCTCGATTTCATCTTAAACGCTTTTTCGGTTGTCTGAAGAAACATTGAATTTCTTATCCAATGATGCAATTAGATTTTTGTCATATTGAAATATCAATCGACACGATGGAAAATCTCGATTTTTCTATATTTCTGAATTATATCATTTTCATATAATAACTGCATAAAGATTGATAAACTGTTTATAGCTGTGGCGTGTGTGTGAAGGATGCTTAACGATAGAATTCACGCGCATCAGCGAGACCAAGAAGAAGACTATCTGGGAGATTTCCCGGCATGAGAATGCGATAGCGTCGCTCCTGCTTGAACAAACATGAACGCTCGTGGAGAGTCATGGTTGCGTTAAAGCAATTGGGGACACGATTCGCTGCCCGTGAGAATTTCCATTAAATATAATTTGATAATCGCACCTGACGAACGCCGTGTCACGACAATTACACGAAGAAACGTATTAAACGTTATCGATTAAAATGATTTTAAACACATTTTTATTGTCGTGGAGCTGGGATATTTTCAACCAGTTCAGGTTTCGATTGCAACGATCAAAAATTCTTTCCAAACTCCTGATATTTAATGAGAAAATAGTCACTACGATATTCGTGCGCATTTATGTTCTTGGCTTCTGAACAAAATATTTCAATATTACTTGGACGATAAATATTTTGCGATATCTAATATCAATCGCATCTGGTACCGAAACGAATGCCAATTTAATGAAACCGAACGGAGGACGCCGCTCACGCATCGACGTGCGCAACATTTCCGAATTCTCCAAACATACGTTTCGACTGCATCGAATCTGCTCTGCAGGAGGATTATAAAAAGGCAAAAAGTTTTTCAAAATATCGAGGATTATTTGCGCTGGCCTGGTAGCTGTAGCCCGTGGATCGGAGCATCGTGTTGGCGTTTAGCAAATCGCCGCTCGCGCGTCATAGATTTTTTCACGTGTAACGTATTCGCCGGCTCGTCATTTTTACAGTTCCCCGAAGTAAATATTAGAACGCGCTGCCATACCCCCGCGCGAAAATTCCGAACGGGACTCGATTGTCGCGCGATCATTCGGAAAAAAATATCGTTCCTATCGCGGGAGGATAAGCCGCCCCGGCTTGCTACCCGTTTATTATTCTCGAGTACACCCGAACCGCGCTCGAGCCACCCGGGCAACCTGTTCTCTTTGCTCCGGCGACGAGACGGACTCGCGCGCGCGCGCGCCCTTTAGCACCCAACGCTCCTACGAATAAGAACATTAAAATAATTCACGTTGATTTCTCAAAGCTGTCTCATTCGCGGAAGAATTTGGTTCATTCTGGGAGGCTGGTACGGCGACGGGGCCCGATCCGGAAGCGGATGAAGAAAGAGACAACGACCGACGAAAGAGGAGGGTGACGACGGGAAGCGAGAGAATGCACAGGCGTGGGGGTGCGATGACAAGGAGGCGCGGAGAAAGAGAAAGAGAGACACGGATCAAGGATAGTCTTTGCCAAATACCAATATTTGCGACCGCCCTGTTGGTACCTCTGCTCGACTCGACCTGACCCGACTTAACTCGACCGATCCGGCCGCAACTCGACTACGATTTCCTACGCTACCCCTTCTTCTCGTTGACTGTCGCGACTTCACTTAAATCGTTCCGCGGAAAAACTGAGTAGCACGACAACGCCCGCGATGCCCAGATACAATTCTGCGTATCTACGATCGATTTGCCACGCTATTGCTATCACACGTTCATGTACGCGTTTTCCGATTGAGGATCGAACGTCGTTTAGTTCTGTACACCGACGCAAAGTAGGGTAGTCCAACGACAACGGTATATCCTTTAAACTAAACCGTAATTCGACAGGTTTCAAAGAGTTATGATTACAAATAAAGAACGAGAGGCATAAAGACACGTTCGTAACGCGTTTAGAACATGAACGACGATCGAAAACTGTCGAAGATCCTATCGGATCCTTCGGAGAACTGTCACCGATGCCAATGCGACGAGGGAGATCGATTTCGGTCGTATGCGAATCGTAACGTAGCCCGATTGGCTTCTCGCCCGAGGGCACAACGTACAACGGCGCGAGGAGCGTAGAGAGAAAACGAGGATGGAGGGTCAAGAGGGGTCGGGGGGCCGCGGGACGGCACAGAGACGGGGGTGGTAGGGCAGTTATATTACGCGGTGTGTCGCGACTGTCGCTTGGCACATACCGGGTCGCGTCCGATGCAATAAATAATAATTAGGCGCTAATTAGCGGCGGCCATGTTGGCCGCCGGCAGTTGTCGGGGGTGGAAAGCGATGCCGGAGGGTGGGAGTAGCGAAGGCGGTTTAATCACGTCACACACGGACGCGCTACCATCAAAGTGTATGTATATCCGTCGTCCGAACCCATCTCGATGTACCGTGCAGCCGGCGCAACTATGATCTACGTACGTACATGTACATATGTATACGTATATACGGCGCGCGCGCGCGCCTACGTATGTAGAACGGTGCGCGTACGTACAAGGGAACGGGGGCTCGCGCGCTCACGCACACCACCGCTTGTCCCGGATGTGTTGACGATGTAGGGGCTAGCCTGTGCGGTCGCACGATAATACAACGAGCACGAGGGTGGACGGCGGAAGCGGCGGGGAGAGAGGGAGAGGAACGTGGACTTTGGATGCTGGATGGTGGATGCTGCCCGTGGGATGGCGGCGGTGCACGAGGTGGTCGATTTCACGCGGTCGATCGCTGAACCCGCAGCTCCACCCCCGTATGCTCGCGCTCGAGCCCATTCAAAGAACGTACCGACGCTACGCGACCCGTCCTCCGTCGCCGATTTTAATTCGCAACGCGTCTCTTTTCGACGATTCACTCGGTCGCATCGCGCCGTCCATAAATCGTCGAGCACTTAAATACTCGCCTCGGCTTCGTAACGAGAATTGCGAACGCGACACAATGAGGGCAGTTCGCCCCGTCGTTAGATATTTCATAAAGAATTCTGTTTGTTTAATTCGTGTGTCGGCCGTTCTTTGCCACCGGCGGAATTATGCATGGGCTCCTGTCGGCGAGAAGAAAAAGAGGCGGGCGAAGAGAAAAAGTAGTAAAAAATAGAGAAGCCGCGGCGGAGAGGTAACATCTCCGCGAGGTTCCTCTGCTCAATATTCATGTGTAGACGTTATCGCGCGCGTGGTAGGAGGCTTTAACCTGTTATTCCGAATAGTTTGTTTGGCTGTCAACAGAGTCCTTTTTGAGAGTACCTTAAAGGGCTCGTTAAATCACCACGGACATTTTCGCCTTTTACCTGCAAATTTTGCGGAACTCCTGTCACCCGAGTTTCCTCAAATATTGAAATTGGCTGCGGTTCTCGATGCGCGTCGCATTCTTCGAACCGGCAGCCCCTGGCCCGCCTCATCGAAAAGACGACGGGGGCAAAGAGGGTGGAAACGAGGCGTTCCCGTTCCGACCTCGTTCGCAGCTTCTATCGCACCTGTAAAGTGACTTCATTTACCCGTCGCCGCCGCGACTGGATAGAAATAGAATGCCCTCGAAACTCCGCGCGGTGAGAACGTCGTTTAAGGGATCCACGGTGCTTGTCAAAGAAAAATACGACGTCTCTCGAAACGCGTGTCCCCTGATACACTCGTTAAACTGTAACCAATAGCTGAAAGCTACTTTCTCGAGGGTTTTTGTTCCACTATTCCGACCTCCTCTAAATTTTCACAGACAGAACTGAATGAGGCTCGCGATTCGGTTATCTGTCCAAAGTACAACGGATTGTTGAAAAACAGCGAGGGCCACGGTTGAAATCGTAATTCCGTCGCATTACCATTTAGATTAGTTAGATTTGCAGGTAAATACCGATCGCAGAACGCACGGGCATGTACGCGATACCAGACTCGTTCGGTCGCGTGAGCGCGTTTCTCCGCACGTGTACGTACATCGGCGCGCTCGGTTGACATTTTAATTTCATCGCGATAATTACTTTGAAACGCGAATGGCTTTTTAAGTAGATTGAAATATTCCTGCGCCGCGGACACGTCGACATTCGTATAATTAATGCATTTTCAGGTCGCGGGATGGGAAGAGAGGCGAACGAAAGCTTTTGCTCTCCAACCACCTACCGCGCCTCTCCCGTTCGCGGGCGAGATTTTAACTCGATTTCGTCCCTTCGCGCGTTGCGCATTTCATTTCGCCGCGGTGATTGTTGGATTAGACTCGTTCCGAGCTAATGAGGCTGCCTCTGTTTAATTATCGGCACTGACCGAGCGCGTTTTTCGACTCCGCGTTAATAGACTGTTCGATCGCTACTGTTCTTCCACTTTGTACCTCGTCGTCGTTTCGATCGGAACGAAAGAATCCTCGCGAGTCTTTTCTCTCTAAGCCTGCGATAGTTAAAGATAACGATGTGCGACGAATACTGGAATGTCCATCAGAGTACAACTTTTAACGTTTGAAGAAGAAATTTAATTGCCCCTTCGCGATCGCAGCACGATGAATCGTACTTTCACAAGTCGACTAAGTGATTCGAAAGAGAATGATTCGACGCTGGTTCCTCCCCCAGGGGAGCCTGAGGAGCGACGACGCGGGGATGGAAAAGCTCGTAGTACCGCGACAGACGGGCGGTACGGTTCGTGTGTAAACAATGGCTCCGCTTCCTTCGACCAAGTTAGGTGTAGCGAGGCACGCGTGTATGCGCGAGGTGCTTATTGGGTCCGCTGGGGACTCGCCTCGTCGCGGCGCGGATCGTAGCGGAGAAACAACCCTCTGACCAAACACGGCAACATCAATCAGCACCAGTCACTCGAGCGTCGGCCAATGGCGCCAACATCGCGATATTGCCCGCATTTACATCCGGCCAGGAAAAACGTCACGCGTCGACCGCGACGTCGATGGACCGGCTCGTCCGACGGCGACTGCTCGTTCGATCCCCGGCGCCCTTTCGACCATCGATCCGCCGCCACTCGTTTTCCAGCCACGCTTGTTCGACTAATTTTAACCGTGACTCGTTATCAAACGCGTTACGTTTAATCGTGCACCTCTACAATTTTCCATTTGAAATGGGAACATTTATTTTTGGGAGTCATACTCGCCTTTGAACATTTACGAAATTTATTGTAAAACTTGTCGAGCGATGAACATGTTTGTGTGCGAAAAAATCATTGCAAACTCGGATCCGCGGGAAACAATCGGGGAACGGTGATTTGATCGCGATATTATTTTTTCTCCCGTTATTAATCGGTATAATTGTGACTCGTCGGGCCGTGGAAAAATACAAATACGCGCCTATAAACATATTTATATTCGATTTGCACCGTCGACGGATTAACAGGTTGCGCGACGAACGAACGATCGGTTTCGGACTGCAGTTTTATCATTACCGTATCGTGTAAATATCCGATAGAAGAGAGTGGAACGGCGCGAGGGTGAGAGCTGGCGTAACGATATTAAATTAATACGAGGGACGCGTGAATTTGTCGGCCCGCCCTGTACCGCGGAGAATTATACGCGTCGGCTTACAATAATACAGGCGCTAATGCCATGCAAAAACGGGGCGCACACCCTTGGCCCCGCTACGCCCATGCAAACACTTCACGTTGCTTTCCCTTTCATCTCGAAGAACGCGTCTTAATTTTTGATACCACCGACGCGACGTCGAGTGTCTTGTTTCATTCGAACGAACGGAAGAGTTTTTCCCGTTTCAGTGGGTGAGATAGTTCTCTCTGTTCAAGAACAGTAATTCTTTAATAAACCGTTTAATATTTCTTTTACTTTTTTTGCGACAATTCTTTCAGACCTTCGTCTCTTCCCTTCGAATTTTTTTTTTTACTGACCACAAACGGTGCAAGGGCCACAAACGATACATCTTATTGAAATAAAAAAATGTCTACCGTTTGTACACGCTCCTATACAAGATTGGGTTTAGGATTTATAATAGCAATAATGATTTCTTTGAACAGTGATCCTTATTAAACGGAGTGTATGTACAGACAGAAATACCACCTCTGTAAAACCGTGGGAACGATTAAACGGAGTTCAGAATTAAGTGTTTAGGTTCGTGCGCGGGTGTAGGGATTGCATCTCGAGGTATTAATAAACAAACCCCTGTCCCCCGAAGGATTCGGTGCAATCAGCCGAGCCTTCGACCCCGTTCGCGGTGATGACGTACTGTGTAGTATCGAAGATGGTAGTGGTGATCCACTGTTGTCCCAGTGACTCACAGTATTTGGACAAGAGCCTCGTTCGACAGCCAATGAACGATTCTACTTTCAGCGAAAATCCGAACGTTCGAACACCTTGACTCTCGCAATTGGCCAGGCGAGTCGAAGTATTCGAGAACTTTTTAAAAGAAACAAGTCGACGAGAAATCGAAGAACAAAGTAAACGTAATGACCATGTTAGATGAATTCCGAATAGGCCCAGTCGTCGATAACGACGTCGAGTACAATTTTTGGAAGCGAATTGATCAAGACAGAATTTCGTGCGAATTGTGTTGCGAACCAGTACGGTTCGCTAAGCTAAGTTTGCCGACTCACCGAGGAGAACGCGCGGCAGGTATTAACTGTGATTCACTGCACCCACACCATAAGTAACTTGGATGTTTACCCCGGGCGACGACGAACAAATTTATTCGCCGATAAATATTTTAGTTACGCCGTAGATCAGTGCCACTATCCCCTCGTTTGCGCACTTTTATTCGGTCTTAACGCGCGCGAAAATTTCGCCAAACGGACCCATCGACGGATAAATGGCACTACCATAAAGCGAATCGGCGACAAAGGAAAACAAACAGGAGGAGAGAGGTACGCATTCGATTCGCGAGAGGCAAAAAGATCCCAGGGATAAAACAGTTTTTTGAAATCGACGCTATGTAATCGCTGATAAGATCAAAAGCAAAAAATCTGGATAAATTTGCCTTTCAAACTTTACCTTTCGCTCGTGTACTGTTTTATGCGTTTATGCGTTTCGCCGGCTGCTGTTTTATTCCTCCCGTTATTACTGCCGGCGAAAAACGTGACGATGTGTACATGCTCTACCGAAAAATCCACTGCCTTTGGAACGCGACTCGTTATTATTACTATACTACGCGTATAAACTAGGTGACAAAAAATTGGACAATTTCGAGAACACGACACATGCAGCACAATGTACAGTTGGTCTCGATGTCGGGTAATCGAAGCTCGGCAAGTTTTCTCTCACGAAACGAATCTTCTACAAGTTTTAAACTGGCGAAACGTTTAATTGCAAGAGCGTGTCCATCATTCTGGCGAAGCACGATCCGTGAAAGGACGCGTCGCGTCGCGGTGCCATCTTACACATCGTCACGTCGGCAGGTATGGGTATCCATCCCATTTGCAACTAGTCGCATTATTGTTAGCCCTAGGTATGTACCATACCGCGCTGGTACACAACGGTTGTGTACACACGTATCTCTGGCCCAGGTAGCTACTACCTACGAAGCCGCCTCATCCTCTGAGATCCAGCACGTACACGCGTGTGCGCGCCAGCGCACCCTCTGAGGCAATTCGAATATAAGGACGGCCGCCGTCGTATAGAGCCACGCGCGTAGATGTATCTGTTAGGTTTAGGTGTCCGTTTATGCGTGTATGCGAACCGGGCGGGCGCACAGACTCGGGGGGTGGCGGCAGCCGGTGGTGGTGGTGTAATATAGAGAGCGGCTAAAGGCGGACGTAATTTCCTGCCCGCCTGACAACGCTACAGACATGTTTGCAAACTCGACGCACACAACGTACTTAGAGCCTACACGTGTCCCTACGACAATGCACCGACACAGCCTCGATCCGTTCCCCGTAGGTATGTACGCGAATACATGGGACTGGCGCGAGCGTGTGGGTGCATCCAGGATGCGACCTGCACCGTCGCCACGCTGCCCGGAGGGCTTTGATCGGAATACACAGAGGATGACCCGATCGGAGGACGACGACGACGACGAGTCGATATAAGTTGCCCTATCCCGGCCGTCTTCGTTGCAGCGAGCTGACCTCGTACCCGCGTCTCGTGCTACGTGCGAGCTGATCGTGCGGATGCCCCATCGTTTGCTAGGCGACAGTTTGCCGAAATCTACCGGTAGTTAACTCGAGATTACCGATACCAGTTACGGACAGATTTAGAGATGAAGCGGTTCTACTACTCCGGGGAGTTTGCGCCGAGTACCTTTTGACATCGAATTTCTGGCACAAGTTTCCGTCGATCGATAGAATCAGATGGTGCGAGGTAAAAAACTGGGTGAAAAATATGTTTACATACTTCCGAAGTCTTCGATATTCGTGGAGACAACGAAAATCTCGATGACGATTGAGCGTAAACGTGTTCATATAAGCATACGTGGAGGACAGAGTACAATACAAGTAGTACGAGTCAATACTTGGTCAGACATCGAACTCTATTATGTAACAGGCTATTGCTCGCGATTTAACGACGCTTCTAATAGTTTTCGGGGTCGTTGCACACCAGTTTCACGTAGTTTGACGGGTACTCGAGGGGCAACGACGCCTCGTAAGAAAGGTGGCGAATACTTTATATCGAAAACCCCCGTGCTCCCGATGTTCGTCGAGTCGTGGAGGACTCGCGGCCGGTTGAAGCGGCGCGTTGCCTCCGTCCAAACATTTCGGACAGCCTAAGGAAACACATTTGCCTGCGGGCAAACACGGCGAACCGTGGCGAAGAAGGCGGAGGCAAAACCGAAACGTCTTGGCGCTGCTGCCTCCGGGCGAAGTGGAACGCGGAATGTGTCTGGGACTGTTTGCACTGCAGGACAATATTCCGAGTCTTTTGAAGGACGAGAGCCGGGAGGAGAGCTGGCCGTTATTTTATTTCTCCTACGAGTCGACCGTCGCCTGTCCTTTTCTTACGGTTTTTCTTTTACAGCGTTTCAGCTGGGATTTCAGTTGTTTCTTCGATCGGGAAGGTGAACGATATTGGATCTCGACGGTCGCAAAGACGGATCGCGTTTACTTCCGTCCAAAAATGATTCTACAGTCGTAAACACGTCGTTCAAACGGACGCAGCGACTTGTGTCGCACAATTGTCGTATCGTGGCAAGAAATTCTCTTCTCGAGTGTCCAAACGAAAGATCGACTTTGAAACATTGACAACGAAGCGGTACACAACGCCGTGCCGCAACAACAAATCTCCGACGAGAAGAGGGGTACAGTCGTGCACGCGTGTAAGTACACGCGGCACAGGCATTATAAGTCTCCGGCGTTAAAGGCGTGATCCGAAAGACAAACAGATGCACCCTGGTCCGTCGGTTTTCCCATTGAAAATTCATCGCACAGGCAAAAGTGCGCCGGACCCTTCCGCCGGTGTCGCCCCATCATCGTGAATCGAGCTACCACCAGTGATTCCGCGCTCCTTTCTTCCCGGAGGCCCTTTCCTCTGTTCTCTCGACCCCCTTCCTGCTTTTCGCCAATAGGGAGATACGGCTCGCCCCCGGGTTATGAGATTTTATGAGAACCAAAGCGGTTTACGCGCCCCGGATTTCTCCTCCGATCCGTTGCGAATCGTGGCACAAGGATCAGCCGTTGCGGAATAAGACAAGCTACGAGAACTTGAAATACGAAATTGGCTACTTTAGAACGGCGACGATCGTCTGATCGTCGAGGGTCGCGAAACGGGGCGTGATTCAAGACGACGGAGTTTGCGATTCGCGATATAACGTAGAATCTGTAATTCTGTTGCGAACTTCGAACCGAGATAGGTTCAGAGAATTCCTCCAGCTTATTCCAGCTAGAAGTTGAAGATTCACGATTCTGTTAATAGAGAAAAAATGTATGCTTCTAGGAATCATTTCCATAATCTTCGAGCTAGAGTATACGTTGTTATCTCATCAATCTGTTTGTAAATCTCCGAATGCCAAGCTAATTTGACTGAGCAAAGAAATCGAGCTCGACTGCACGTGCGATTATTTATCCTCGCCCAGAAAAAGTCTGAGAACTAAATATTAATAACAATAATCTTAGATCTCACAAAAGGAAAGCCGGTCGGGCTCGTATCGGAGAGACGCGAGACGACCGCTCGAAGCGAGTCTCAAGTAGGAGTTTTCGAGTTATTACCTCGTATTTTGCGTGCAAATAGAGGCAAGCCGTAGGTGAAGCACGGAATGCATTCGATCGGAACGAACCGAGCGTTAAATCTCCGTTGCCGCGAACACCCCTTTCCCTCTGATTATTTTTTTCGCGAATTCGCTTCCGTGTACCTTTCGAAATTGTTCCGCGCAGAGTTTTAATCGTTATATCGAAATGATTATTTTTCCCAGAACGCTCCTAGAGAATACTTTCGACAAATGCAATTTCGCGAAACGGTTTCCGGTTAATGAAACAATATTCGCTGACGTTGAATTTGTTTTAATGTACGGTAATATTAATTGAAGAGTACCGAGGAACCTGAACGAGGCCATTATTATTTCCAATTAAAACTTCATATTCGAGAACGTTCCGGTTTGTGCGAGGGAAAAACCGAATCGACGAAACGAATCGGTATAATTAACTTAATTTTAATCATGTTACGGCGCTAGGTATCGATTGCCAAAACTGCCCTAACGGGAGCGACCGAAACGGCTTGAAGTCTGACCAAGGTTTATCGCAGCCGATGAAACTCACAGACAAATATGGAATTAAAGAAAGAGGAATGGGAGATAGGATAAAAAAAGGTCGGGGAAAAAGAAAACAGGTGGACGAGTAAAGGTTCTCCGATCCCGTCCGCTTTCTGTGGGCAACGGGGGTGTTCGCAAACTCCCTTCACAAGCCCGAAATTCTCCGCGGCGCGGCGCGGCGGGAAGTCGTTAGGCGTTTTCTGACGCGAGATAAAATTCTGGGAAGCACGTTGAAACGACTCTCTACTCCGGGGCCTGGGTATTGTTTTAACGTGTTTGAGTCAAATATTGACGCAAGTTGGGCTCGCAAGCCAGCCTGGAACGAAACGGAACGGAACGGAAGAGACGAGAATGGCGGGCGAGCGAGAGGCCGCGGGATCAGACACGGGGACGAGGGAAAGAGCGAGAGGCAGGATGGAACGACCCACATAACGTCGCCGAGAGGGAGGGAGAGAGGAAGCGCGAGGAAGATGGAACGTCGGAAAGATCGTCGTCTCGCGGTAACGAAGGAGCAGGAAGCAAAACGTAACGAGAAAAAGAAGAATGCCTCTCGGTTAGATACGCTCCTTCGTCCTTACCGCGCACAATTTTGCCTGCTTTTAAATACACGCGCCAGCGTCGCGAAAAATTTAACCGAGCGGGATGGGAGTCGATCATACAATTTCCGATTATCAACTATAAGAAGATTCCGATGTCATTCGTTGTACACAGAGACCGGATTTTATTTATGTTATATGAATGACGGGTGTTAGGTAAGCAGAAGCTGTGAGATGTGACAAGCCGAGACTCGAAACTGGTCAAGAGGGTGGCGGGAAGTATCGACGAGGGATGAAAAACGATGTCACGCTGTTTTCATTGGGACACGGGAGAAGAAAAGATACACGGCCCCGTAAGAACGGTCACTTTTCCGGGGCCATTTCTTGGTCATCGTACGGCATTTAGGTAACAATCGGCCGGGGTCGTTCCGCTGGTTTCAATAGCCGTGTAACGTATCGCAAACATTTTACCGTTGCCGGCGGACAACGATCAACGGCTATTGCCGAGGAGGGATGGTGTAGACGGACGATTCCGAACTGGTAGGACATTGTGCCTAATGTTTGGACATGTGTTCCGCTACGGTCACGCCTTTTGTTATCATATTCTATGCGTGTTTGCCCGCTTAAAATGTTGTTTTAGCGCTCGCGCCAGCCATCCCCTTTTTGCACCGACTCCGACACGCGCTTCCCCCCCGCTGGTAAATGGAAATCGTCTTGTTCTTCCAAACTCTGCACCGCGGGGCTTCCTTCGAGGTTTCGATTTTTCACGCCTAGTAAAATTGCTTTTACGGCCGGTGCCAACACCGTGAAACTAATTGAAGTCCGCGCGTGCGATCCGTCGCGTCGTAAATTGGGATGAAACATGGCGAAAAAAAAATTGCCAATGTAAAAAACGGAACGAAGGTGTAATCTTCCGCTGGATGAAATCCCTTGTTGTTTTTCGCGCTTCGAAACTCGGGCCATTAATAAAAATCCGTGATCCTTTTTGTCGCACCGATTTTGAAACGCATCTGACGGAAGTACGGATTCGCGTGCGAACTTATTCGAGGAAACGCCGATTTTGTTTTTTAAATCGCAGGGATCTTTTACGATTAAACGGTCTATTTCCGTTCGGGGGGACGCGTAAAAAAGCATATACCGTACGTTAAATATTTAGAACGTTTCTTTTCTTTTTTTTTTTGCTATCGATTCCGGCGGAACGCGATGAAACAATGAAAAAAAGCTCGTTTTTTTCGATACATATTTGCGTATGCTCCGTTTCCCTCCCTTCGACGGCTTATTTACCAAACACGCGTAAAAGCGAATGCAAATTTCTGCGGAGCGAAAAAAAGCTGTATCTTAAAAACAGACTGTTTGCCCACGATACTGCCTTTAACATAACTTTTTTCTGCTCGCATTTGTCGAGAAGATGAATTATTTTTAGAACCGAGTGGATCATTCGTAAAAATATCCGTTGTCACGATCCTTACGTAAAGTCCGATCAAATTGAATCGCGGAGTTTTCGGACTCGAGGACCGAAAGGTGGGACGCATCATTCACCAGAGATCCCTTCGCGTTCCACGCCCCGACAATAAACGGGACATGGGGTTATATACGCAATCAAAGGTTCGGAGGGACGCAGTGTTGTGCGAATGCCGTTTCCTGGGGGCGTGCAGGGCAGCCTAGCGGTATTCATCGACGCCCGAGGAATAGACAACCTCGACAAATTGGCTGGGAAAGACTCTATAGGTCAACTTCCACCCCTCGGACCATTCGAGCTCGCCTCTAATGAAAATAGAATACTATGTACGACGACGGTTTCAGGTGAAACTAGGAAATGATTCATCATCTATCGACGACCCATTTCAAGTGAACGAGCGATCGGCAAACTCGTAGCTAAAATAATTTCTTTAAAAATATCATGCGTATCGAAGACCCCGCGTCATTAAAGGATCTAATTAGATCGGAATCATGCATAATCGACGACGAATGCGCGCATTCGGAAGCCACTCTTTCATGAACGAACAATGGAGACACAGTCTATCTTGTCCTGGATGAATAGGGAAAGGAAGGCATGAAATCCGTATCGGCGAACGTCCGGTGGAATTCGAAAAGGCGACGGCCGAAAAGGAAACGACGATGGTTAGAGATGAGGAAAACGGACAAAAGTCAAAACGTCCGGGTGCGCATTGTGTCCGGTATAATCGGCCGTGAAATTCGTGTTGTGCTTTTTTCGTGAAACTTCTTTCACGTGGATCGTTCAATGGCTACCGGGCCCTGGCCTTTATCAAACGAGAATCGAATGGAAAGCGCCGTCGTACGATGACGAGCTGGGCGGAGTGTTGCGTCGTGGATCGATGATCGATTGCGAAAGAACTGTCGAAAGTGCGTGAACAAAGGCGTATCCGGCGTCGCGAGGTTGTCTTTGAGTTTCGGTTCGATGCGGGAATTAGCATAACAAGCGGAGAATGAAATATCTCAAGAGAAATGGACCAGTACTCTCGGACATAAAAATAACCAAGAAATTCCAGTGGGTCATAGGTTACAAAAAATGGTTTTCCTCTAATAATTCGTTTCCTAACCCAGAACTCGATACAGGCAGTTTAAAATTGTCTACAGAACAGATCCTATACAGTTGTTCGTACAACGAAACGTTGCGAATATAAGTAGAATTAAGAAAAAATGATAGAGAGCATTCTTAGCAGTTGTTCGAACGCAGGGATGAGAATGATAGATGAAGGCGTGGAGGAAACCCGGTTTCTAATCCCGTCGCGATAGATATCCTGGTCTGAATATCGTTTGTCGGGTGTTTACGTGTATCGGGTGGAACGTAAGAAGGATTCACCCCTCAAGTTCTCGAGACCGTCGAAAGAGAAGGAAAGGGACCGGCTGGCTCCGAGCACGGATTGGATTGGATCGGCTTAACGTTGATTTAAGCCAATCGACAAACAGCCAGTCGCCAGTTCCGAACCTCAACATTGATCTCGTTAGCTCTTTACAAGTTCGATGTTGCGTTCCACGCGCCTCTGGTACTATGTAAGTACTCCGGACCCTGCGGCCACGGATTCGCACGCTTTTCTCCTTAGGTACATATCCCTTTAACTTCCTCCGACCGCGCTTCCTCCAATCGACTGTCCGACGAGTCGCCTCTGTCGTTCTAGAATAATTCGCGAAGCGAGCTGGACGACTCCACGCGAATCCACTTGTCGAGACTTTGAGACGCGAGATCGATCGGAGTTAATCCCGCGCGGAGCCGCGGCGGGTACAATTTTTACATTTTATTCTCTCAGCCGGGGGAAATCGTCGCGACGCGTCGCGTCGTTTGCCGAGCACACACCGCGATTTCATTCAGTCGTCGTCGCCGCTCCTTTTCTCGTACACGCTTCGGCTACGTGTGTGCCTCCTTACGTGTGGCGCCCGCAAAAAAGGGGGCGAAAAAGGGTGGAGGAAGAGAAACGGATCGTTCCGACGGGGGAGTGAGACGCGAGCACGAGAGAGACGGAGTGCGTGTGCGAGCGCGCTATCTTCGCCTGTGTGTGCACGATGTCAATATTATACGACAAACACACTTAAATAGGCTTAAAATACTAACATCGAGCTCGTACCGCGTTGCTCTATGAACTCCGTGCATAGTGTGTTTAGCGTGTTTAGCCATATCGTTAGGTCGCGCGCGGAGACTCGAATCGACCTGTTCCTCACGGCTGCTCCGATACTATTTTTCCATTCGATCGGTCATTTCGGTTAATCGATTCATCGTACCAATCGAATTTTGACTGCTAGACAAAGAGCTTTAGACGATTTGATTAATGTTCGGAGAATCACGACTTCCGGAACAAAATTGCAGACCCGGTTTCTGGCCCTTGATCAGAATCTAAAGATCGGGAAGATCTCCCAAGGGAGCGACTCTGCCAGTGGCCCAAAGGGCTGTCAACGACACCGGTAATCTGCTGGTAATCGTGACAAATTACGGGACCGTGGTTATGCCACTCGCTTTTGCCGGGATCCTGAATGGGGAACTTAGCGCCAGGTGGGGCGTGCCCGCCCCATGCTGCGAGCCCAACAATTATGTAACACCGTGAAACATACCACCGTCGCGGCGGGGTTTCCACGGTCGACGCTAAACTTCCTAAATCAATTACGATAAATTATGTCCCTACCAGCAACGTATTTCCAGTCGCATTTTTTATAGGCAGTAGACGAGAGGACAGATTCTAAAGAAATATCGTACTATTTTCGATCGACTAAGTAAACTTTGGATTTTAAAACTGTAACAAAATACTCCTGAACATGAATGAGTGCGTTAATTACGGATTCGTTGGCGATCCGAGCATTGAAGAGAATAAAACAGTACGCTATTGTAATCCTTGTTTGATTTGACGTTTCGGAAAGCAGTTATACGCGGAGATGAGAGCGATGGTTAGAAACTACCGTGTCACTCCGATGTTTAGGTAAGATATTTGGCCTCGCAAATATTTGGAGATTGTCTACAGCCTCTAACCACTGCGCACCACTCCATCGACTCTTCCATTTAATTAATGACGTACACCAACGTTCGAGGTGTTGATGCACCTTAACGGAATCGTTGCTTCAAGATTATCGTTTGCGTTCTTATCACCGTGCGTAAATACGTAGGCAAAGAAACGAAACAGATGTAATTACTATAATAATTGGTCTTTACAGTTTTAATTCGAGAAACTGGATTATTTCAATTGAGTTAAACGACGACAATTACTTTTGTCAAAAATTGGCTCTAATGAATATTAATAAAAAATATTAGTACGTGAGAAGTATTATTAGAATACGATTTTCGACACGCATTTTTATTATTTAAACATAGAGGAATATTTTTATAAAAAAAAGTAAACGAACGCCAATTTTCATCAACCTATTATAATCGATAATAGGTTTATTTCCTAGGTAGAAAAATATTCCAATAGATTGATACTTTGTGGAATATTTCCTTTCCGGATTTCTGTTTGAGACATGCCTAACGCTTTGTTTGAGAACCATAAAAAGCTTTCATTTTGAACGGAGTAAGTACAAGAGGACACGCGATAAAAGGTTTTTATGGTTTCCCGTGTGAACCGAACACGGGCATAGACCACAATCTCTTCCTGATACACGGCCGGGTGGCCAGTGTCCTTAGAAGAAACCGCAAGTCCTTTTCAATAATGTGGTCGACCATTAACCGGTCGTTAGGACCTACTTGGTTCACCTCTCTGTGTATCCGTCGCGGGGACATGTGGGAAATTATCATGTCTCGCCGCATAGAGGTATACCAGTTGCTCGATAATCCCCATTGGTCAGGCTCGAGGTTCGAGAAGTATGTCGATTCTCAATTGGGATATTTGGAAATGATTTCAGAAATATTAACAAGTTTTCGTTCGACGAAATTAATGTTACCCCGTTCCGTCGTCGGAACAGGGAGAGATCGTATCGAAATTCGATGAAAATTGCAGATTAACGGGGAATTCGAAATGAAGATACAACCGCGAGAGCAAATATTTCAAGACGCGTAAGCGGTACAATCCGAAAATTAAATTTCATATTACTGAAATGATTAAACCGGCTGTTTATATTACACTTTACCGTATCAAAAATTTGAAAACGCACGGGAGCACGATGAAATTTATTTAAATAAAAATTTATACGTCCACCCTTGGTGTACGTGCGTGCATACATTCGTACAGACACATCTACAATATATCGCGTTGGATCGCGATGTTCATTTCTGATATAAATTCAACGAAATATCAAATGAGTTTTAATGCATTCGCTGGTAATTATTTTTACTTATTTTCCCTGGGATTATTATTAATAACTCGATAATTTAAACGTCGTTTTAATCGCGTTTCGAATTTTCCGACGTTTACCTCGGAAAAGTGCGGAAAATAATTAGCACATCGTTGATCTATGTTCTACGAACACGAACGGGAGACCATCGATTTTGGTTTAACGCGATTCAACGAGATCGTCGTGAACCGATGACGACTCTTTCGTCCTGAACGTCAGCGGATCATCGCTGGTGTATATTTGAGCCCGGCCAAAATTCCGACCGGATTCATAGGAAACGAGCGGATGTCCGGCAAACAGTAGCGGAAAGCAAACCTGCGACACTTTGATCAGACCGGAAAGCTGTAAGCGGGAACGAACGACGACGCGGGTCACACGTTTCCGCGAGCCACCCGGTATATCTGACTGGTTATAATGTATGGCCTAGTCAGGTTCGGCGTGGTCCAGTAGGGGGTTCGGTTGACAAATCATTAACTATGCATCGAGCTGGCCTGCAAATACTCGTTACTAGTGCTCCTCCGTACTGGCCCACCCTCGGCCTCGATCCACCGCTGCCAATCCCCGTCCCCGTTCACCCCTTCGGTCCCTCGCCCGCGAGCTCGTGGCCCGTACCTTTGCGCGTCCCTCTCTCTCTTCCTTACCCTGTCCCTAGTCGCGAACCGACAAACGCGGCACCATCGACGTACCTTCTGTCAATAGTCAGCTATATCAAAATACATCGATGATCATTATGCAACGTTATAACAGCCGCCGATCGAGCGCTACTCAGCCTCTTCCGCGATTAGGACCGTCGAAAAGAATCCGTCGGATCGATGCAAAACGTCGATGAAATCGGGTTGCCCAGGGTTTTAGAAAAGAGGACTCGAAAGAGGAATGGCTAATGGCCGATGGTGAAAGGGTAACGTTCGCAATCCGAGGAAACGTTGTCCGATATGCGTTGCACGGATCACTCGAGGCGAAGGGAAGACGCGAGGAAGAAGAAAGTTCAGTAGGGAAGGGCGGAAAGGGCAAGAGGGGTTGCCGGAGGACGAGCGGAGGAAGCTCAGGGTCGGTACCAGCATGCCGGGCCGGGAGGCTAGAAGGGACGAGTACGAGCTCGGAGGGTGAGCGAATTCGCAGCATTAAACATGGTAGACTCGCGCATTGGTTGCGCAGTAGCTGGGCGTTACGGGCCGCACCATCGACCAGCGGACTATACGTGCTACCGTATACCAACCATCCTGCGGCATGTTCCTTTTCCCTCTTGCTCTTCCGTTTCACGTCTCTCTCACCCTCTATCGTACCCTCTCTCTTTCAACCCTCCTACCTATCTCTCTCTCTCTGTCTCTCTTGTTCACGAGTCCGATCTTTCAGGAAAGATAAGAACGTTGCTCGCGAAATATCGTGGCTAAAAGCTACCCAGCTATTTTCTAGTTTCATAACGGCAGACCGTAATTGGTACAATCGAGACGAAAATACGTATGGAACTCGGAGGAAAAATCGTCGAATCGAAGATTCGTTAGTATAAGATGAAAGCGGGAAGAAATCTCGCTAGAAGGATTCGAAAGTAGCTCGCCACCGTTCTCGAAACGACGCGGGGATTGGAGGTACCGTCGGAAGGGTAGATGCGCGGTAGTATAATAAAGAGTAAACACGGGGCACGGGCGCAGGAAAGGACCTTTGCGATTTCGCGAGATTTTCAGTTAATTTTCTGGTTCCTCTTACGGACCACTCCATCGAGCATCCCCTTCCAGGGAGCTTTTCCGGGCTATCTCTCGTCCACCAACCATTCGGATTCTCGACCCCGCAAGCCCTTCCCTTTTCGTAAGAGTTTTCAACCCTTCCAACGAGGCGGCCTGGTATAATATTCAATTACATAGCTGCGAGTAAAGTCAAACAAACCCACGGGGCCTGCAAATTTCTCTCTCGCTCGCTTCCGCCTTCGTTGCCCGGTCTCCGTCCGCCGTACGCCGGCTCTGGCCTCTTCCGGGGTTGGTCGAGACTCTCCGGGTCTCCGGCAGGGTGTATACACCCCGCCGCCGCCCTCTCCTCGTATATACGTTATGTGCGTTACTCCACGTTACTTCGCTGTAACGTTTCGCTGTAGTTTGCAGAGACGCCTGGCTACGGTAACGAAGAGAGTGTAAATTCTTGTTTGGAAAAGACGACGACGACGAAGAGGACCATAGCCCCCGTTATTCACCCTCGCGGCACCGAGCCGTTCCGAAAAAAAAAAGAGGAGAAAATAACGCGCCGGATAAGCGAGCGCGTGTGCGCGTTTATGAATTTAAGCCGACCTTAACTGGAACGCTCGACTTTCCGCTGATATACTGCGACGAAAGCTCCCGAGCGGCTGATCGCAATTTCTCGATTCCAGAGAACGTGAGAGCATTTATACATTAGTTTCAGAAAAACACGACCACGAACTTCCTAAGCAATTTCTTAGCTAATTTCTATATAGTTTTTGAGAAAATTCTGAACGCAGATAGTATCGAAAATTTTGTACGAGCAAGAGAGATCGTGAAACAGACGGAAGGGAACGATATTGATGTATCGAGAGATTAAGGAGAACCGCACTTTCCAAATTTTATATCCGGTATTGATCATTCTACCCTTCAGCGTCTATGAAGAGACTTCCCTGGCGCCATCTATAGTCGTTTACTAGAGTGAGCCACCCTGAAGAGGCCCAACGTTTAGATATTTCGATTAACTACGTAACTTAATAAGAACGATGTATGAATGTATGAAGGTGTGTTAGAGAGAACTCGACGAGAAGCGATTCGTATGACGTGAAGAAGTCGAACACGTTTTTGTATCTGATGTATTTGATACCAATAAAGAAACGTACACCCTCTTTTTACTTGAATTAACAAAAGACACGTGGTAAGATTGATAGCTGTTGAGTAAAGAGAGAGAATGCAGTACAAAAATGTTCTATTCCCATCAGGAATATTTAAGACAGATAAAAAAGTGCGAATAAAAGTGGTACGTTTTCCATGTCTGTCGTCCACCTTCCCTCAGCCAATGCACATAATTAATAGTCGACGTCTAACAGTTTCCCTTCGAATATATTACTCTATAGCGGCATATTTCCCGATTCTAAATCGCTCTCGTAAATATGGATACCGCACTAATTAACAGTTGGCGCGTCGTGCTCGTTAAAACGTCGAGCGAATAGAAGGTTACGGGTAGCTCGCGAGAATTATCGACGATGATGAGCGGACAATGAGAGGAAGTCGGCCGGAAGCGCGGCATAATGAGCCACGTTTGCTCGGTGGCCGAGGGAACCCCAACGATTCGCTCGGCCGCGACTACCCCTTGACGTACGACTGACGAGTCGACCGAATTAAATATGAATAAACGAGGCGAACGGTGCGCACGGCGTGCGACCAAACGATTCTCATGACTCGCCTATTTTGTCCAACAAATTACGCTGCACTTGCGAGGCCCGGGGGTCGCCGCTTCCGATCGATCGTCAAAATAGATTCGTTCCCCGCGTGTTCCAGTTTAACCCTTTTACAGAGTTTCCCTTTAATCGCGATCGAATTAAGGAGAGGACGTAATTTGTCCGAGAAGATCGAATTAACGTTAATAAAGAATCGTCGAGGTACTCGATTACACCGTAAAAATGGCTGGAACTTATCGGGGAATAGTCAATTAGTCGTCGGAGGGTAGCGTGAATCAACGTCGAATAAAAGTTGCGCGTCACTTCCGCTTTCTTTCTCGGGCCACCAGCTTCTCCGGCGAACTCTTCCCGGAACACGGGCCTGGCCACGCTTAATTCCAGCTAATTAATAAACTTTTACCATCTCCGTGTTTGTAACCACCCTCTTTCGCCCGCCTCTCGTCGGAGCCCCTCCCGCAGTCGGCGTTCGAATTCATCTCCTAACCGGTTCGTCTCAAAGGGTAGCTTTACCGTTCGTTCGCTCGCGGTCCTGTCCGCCCCTCGCCCCTCGTTCTCTCTTGGCTTCACCCTTTTCGAGAGAGAGTTTAACCGGCTTCAAAGACAGCGTACAATCATCCGCCTTCCGCTAGACGAAGTTCAAAGACCGGATCTACCGTCGTTTTCTTTTTTCCCTTCCCTCCCTCTCTCTCTCTCTCTTCTCTTTTTTCCATCGTTTCAAGGGTGGTTTTTCTCCTCGAACGGAGTATCGGGGAATTTTCCAGGTTCCCTAAGAGCCTCTGTTTTCTACGCGCAGAGAGGCGAGGAATGGTGGAGAGGAGGAAAGAGGGTAGGAGAAGTTGCACCGAATCGCACGGCGCTGAAATTACCGTGCAACCAGGGAATTTAAAGTTAATTGGAGCGTCTTCCCATCGCGTCCGCCCGTCACGATTAATTAAGCCCGAAATGAAATTCGTCAAAAAGTAATTTCGCCGCGTGGCGATACGCGGGATTAACGACCCCGTCGTTTTCCTTTTCTCTATGGACAGCCGACTGTCACAACGAAATAGTTTGGACGAGTAGAACGAAACTCGGCACAGGTGAGGAAAAGCCTGTTGTATGAACGCGTGGCTCGATATCGAGTAGAATTAACGAGGTACCGGCGAAGCATTATCCGTAGTCGTAAAACCTTTATTGGGACATAATTTCGGTGCGCACACAAAGGCGACAGTTATCGAAGGGCGAGCGCGCGCTAACGTTACGGCCAAGAAACTCTCCGGCGCCCTTCGCCGTGTTCTATTGCTCGGCAAACATCGCCGCGTTGCTAATAAACCCGACTTTCGGAGATGTGATTTACACACACTAGAACGTGACGGGTTTCGTCGCGGACAACGCGTTTTTATGACCCGGCCGTGATCCCCGAGTCTCGAGAAACTATCGTGGGCGGGTCCGATGACGAATTAAAACCCAATGCACTCTCCCTGTTTGATCGTACAATTACCGCCCGTTCGAATTGTTTGCAGTTAATGAGCGCTCCGTTTCTTTCTTTACCGAAACGATTAAATAATGTACGATACTTATTGTTGCTAAATATAATAGCAATTCACGTTGAAAGGATTTCGTGGGAAACCGAAAGATGCCATCGGCTAGTAGTCCGGTTTTACCCAATCAGCGATAAAAAAGGTATTTGCACGAAAGTGCGAGTGACGTGTACATTAAGACAGATAAGTGCAATTACGCGAGACACGCGGCTACCTTCTGATAAACGTTGGTCACTCCGTTTGACCCTCTCGTTCCTGGCGTTCCGCCACGTGACCGGAAGCACTGGCGACAGTCATAGAGGCCATCCAAACGCGTGTAACGATCCCTGTTCATTAATAATTAACGAACAGCGTTCGACTAACGAAAGGAATAGTTGATCGACGAAGAAATTCGACGTATCTACATATTATATTTAATACTCCTCCACGAAAAGAGGAAAATAATTAATGAAACTAGCAGGAAAAACTATTCTGTGTGCGTATTGCATCGTTAAATCTCATATCCGGGAATCGTGATAATTATCCGGACCGTTTGCAATCGAGCAAAGACATTTCGATTAAAAAGAGGAATGAATGGTGAGAAAAAAGAAACGCGAGTGAGCGAAAAGTAGAGTGGCACTCCGGTCCAGTGTCGCTTTGAATTGGCGCGGGGATACTCTCCTCCTTCTCTCTCCCTCGTTCGCTCTCTTTTCTACATACATACATACATACATACATACATATATCTAATGAACAACTAGGTATATTTGCCAGATATAAACGGAATGGCGCGGAGAGCACCATAGGGTTGTGGTCGGATATCTATGCTACGCGACTACCCTGTAATAATAGGCACTCGCTCAAATATTTCCCGGTTAAATATTTGATCTCGTTTTTATACCATTTATTAAAAGCCACAAGTGAAACGCGGGCGCACGCGCCTTAAACCGAGAATTCGCCGATATAACGTTCCCCCGGCCGTGAACGAAAGCTTCTAAACTCAGCCAGACTAACCAGGACGATTTTTCGAAGTCAGATCAGGCGACAGAACTCGGATCCTAACAAGATTAGAAAAGTGGCAACGATTTATTTTCTAACGTCTCTAGCGAGGACGAGCCTCGGTAATATTGACAAATTAGTAATTTAGTTACGATTCCCTATTGACTCGCGATCAATTTTCTGTATGTACATTGTTCGCTTTAGCGAGGTACACAGAATCCTCTCCTTTTTGTCTTTTTAAGATCGCATTACCCGTGTTGACTCAATTTCGTTTCTACGTCTCTCCTGTCAATATTATTCCCCGACTACCGGGCTAATAAAATTTCGCCTAACTTCTGCGAATCTGACTTTATGCGCCGTTCCTCAAATAAATTAACTGCCGCGTCGAACGGCTACCGATCGCCCTTAAAGAACCGTGACAAATATCCTCGCGTCGGGCTTACGCGATACGAAAGCGAGCGTTTTGTTATTTTCTCTCAGATTATAATGTTTCTAATTAAAATTACGATCACACGATCTCCGAGCCTACTGTCTCTACTGGCACAGAAAAGATGTAATAGAGGGAAACATCGAAGTAGAACGCATCGTTGAAACGAGTACGATCACTTGTGCATTCGTAGCAATGGATTTTTCGCTTTGTTCGAAGTTGGAACGGTGGTCATTCCTTGATAAGCGACCTCGCGGCATTACCTAGATTACCATCGATGGACTGAACCTCCTCCGCGAGTATCAGAGTGGTCGGGAGTTGGTCAATATGTTCGAGGGTAAGCGAAGGGTAGCTCGGGCCGTGGAGAGAACGATCGCCGTAGAATCGGACGAGGGTGGGCAGGAAGCGATGTAGGAGGCGAAAGGAGAGGAGATCGAGGAGGAGAAAGAGGAGAAAGAGCAAACGCGTAGGTGGTTGAAGAGAGAGAAAGAGAGGGTTGTACGATCGCGAGGGGGAGTGGCGCAAACATTTGCCTGCCGCCCGGTAAATTAAAAGCACACAGAGAGGAGAGAATAGAAACGGGAGGAGAGCGAGTAAGTGAATGAACGAACGAGCGAGGGATCGTAGGTGGCCATCGCTTTCTCCTCCGCGCACCCCTTTTTGCATCGCTCCCGAGCAACCGAATCTCGGCCGCGGACCGCTTTGCTCCTCTGTGTACCCACGATCCGCAACAAACTCGAAATTCGCCGGAAAAATTGTTCGATTAGGCTCCGTTCGCTTGGTTAACAGGCTGCCTCGAAAGCCGCGAGCCAAACGGTTACGTGCTTGCCTTTCACCCATCCAACCATAGGAACAGTTGCTACGTTTAGCAATCGGAATTGTTCTTTTGTGGAAACAGATATGTTTTAGTCATTCTGTGGAAAGTGGAAAAGCAAACCCTGAAACCCCTCGCTATTAACCGATCGTCTCATCGTTTTTAATTCAACCTCGAAAATGAGGAAAAATTGATCGATGAAACGCAAAACTCGTGTCGTTTCTTAATTTCAGCTAATGCATAGTGTGCCGAGGTGTGTTAGAGAAGAAGTTGATTTGGTAATCTGATTCAATTTTGACGCGTTAAAACTGAAACGCGCGATCGGTGGCAAAAACTGGACAATGAACAGAACCAGATTTCATACAGAGCCATGTGCTTCTAATTTAGCGGATCGTTACATGTAAATACGTCTATATTTTCAGCGGCTTGCACAAATTAATCTGCAACATTGATCCATTCTCCGTTGTGCAAACAACGAGGAACACAAAGTCTCTGTTTGTTCCGTAGTTGTAATTCTAGCGGAGGAAAACTTTTTTTTTCAACAAACTTCCAAATGTTCGATTGGTAATTAAACGTCCCAATGTATTTTCCCGGTTATCGGGTAAAAAAAAGCAGTTCAAATTTAAGTTCAAAATCAATTTTGAAATTTTCACGAGTTCCGAACATTTTCAATCTGCCTGGGACACGATTAGTTTTTTAGACAGCTTAAACACTCGCCGCTAATTAGGATTCCCTAAGTTCCGGAACTGCCGAGAGGATGTAAACGTAGAATCGAGCAATTTAAAAGTAAACGAATCCCACTTTCGACCAACTCCAGCTGCTCCCACCCAGTGCAAAATTTCTACCCACCACGGCGAGCCATGCTTAATTTTCTTTTTCATCGAGCTACGTACATTCCTTTTTCCTTTACCCAATTTTTGATGTTAGATCATATCACGGTTTGATCAATTGTCTTATAACTGACGCTTTCTCGAGGTTCTTCGAAAGCAGAGTCGATCAGAATATCTATTTATACTTGCATAAACAACTGGCCAGTAATAATAAGCGTAAGTATTCCGGGTCGCTGGTCGAGTATGGCTGCGGTATTAGAACGAAGATCGAAATCGTGCAAAAATCAAGTTCTCTTCTTTTCTTCGCGTGTCATTGCCTCCCCCGTTCCGCTTTGTCTCTCAATCGTCCCCTTTTGCCATTCGTTTGGCCTCCCTCTTCGACGTCCCACTTCTTTTCTCTCTCTCTCTCTCTCTCTCTCTATCCCTCCGTTTCTCTAGTCCAGCCATCAAACGTTCGCTTGGATATGCATGTCGTTTGCGGCGAAGGGATGGAACGGGATGGTAGTGCGAGCCTCTCTGTGTTGACAGGTAAATATTTGTCGCGGCATACACCACCACCGTCAACCACTGTCGACCACTGTCAACCGCCACTACCATCATCTCCGCATTCGCGTCCTCCATGCCCGCTGCACCCTGCCGCCCGTCATCCTTTCTCTTCCTTTTCATCGAAGAGACTCCGAATCTTATAGACGTCGCTCGATCGACGAAGAGTCGACGAGGGCTTCGCGAGATAACACTGATCTTGTAATTTCATTTTAAAGGGATGTGATCTAGTGTGTCGGGTTAAATAAGACCCCTTTTGCATTTTCCGATGTGTTAACCAGTGAAAATATTATTATGTAATAATAAATATAAATTATGTGCACGAAATGCATACGATTCTAATTACTATTTGATCTACTGTGGAGTGGCATCTATTTATTAAGGTATCTTTGACTGGGAACGCAGTACTCGACCAATCATAAACACCATCGAATATTCAATGTTTGCGCTAACAATCAACGAACTGTTGACAAATATTGTCCTTAAACTATTGCTTCTAGAATATAAACCAACAAAGCTGTAGCACCGGTGCGGTGTTGACGGGCTATTCGACAACGCGTCCACATCAAACAAGCCCGTTCCTTAGTCATCTTTGTATCGGCGGCTATAATCCAGTGAAAACTTCATCGGGTTTCATTCAGAGGGGGATCGTGTTATTCGTTAATCGCATCTTAAACGAAATAGTCCTCGCGTCGACACTTCACACAAGTCAACAAATTCACTTGTAAAATCGAACCACTATTATTTTTATCAGCTACTCAACTCCTCTTGTTTTATAAGGATTGATCGGTCTCTTTTTACACTGTTTAACTCGTCGACGAATAAAGAAATAAATAAAAATCATGTAAATTCGTTATTACGATTTTCTACCTCCGAGGTCGGATTCGTTAATCAACGAAGACTCGATAGAACCGCAAAGATCGGTCAACAGCGTTATACTTGGCCGAGAGGGATGAGGTCGGTTACGAACGCTAGCCGTGAACCGTGGGCAAAAAGGAATCGGGACGAGTGAAACGGAACGCAATCGAGTCTTTGTTGCGCTTTTACCTGGAACCCGACTAGGCCCGCCACTGTCTGCCCCTGTTTGTCCCGCGCAAACTTTGTTTTTACAAATAGAACCACATGTTCCTCCGTTCATCCTCTACCCACCCCATTCACTTCCACCCTCGGGCCCCGCCACCCTCGGTTTGTCTCTCGCGTCCACCTTCTTTTATTCTTCCTTTCCGTTTCCGTCTATCGTTCGCTCGCGTCCTCTCTGTTCCACCCCCGTCTTCGCGCCTTCGCCCCTCTCACCGGCCGCCTTCCAGACCCACACCACCCCCTTGCGCACACACGCGACAGGTGGTAAAGTATAACAAAAAGGCAAGTTCGTTCAAACGGTTTGCGTTGGATTCGCTTTGCACTTCGGAATTTCTTTGGAAAGCCGTACGCCCCGTCAAATATTAGCCCGCGACTGACTTTTGTGACTCGTGGATCCGCACTGATAGAGCCACTCGACTGTAGCTACTCGTCCCTTCCCAACGATCTTTCGAACGATGTTTTAGTTTCGACCGATCCAATCTCGTATTGTTCGGGATCAGATTCTTTTTATCGCACACGATTCAAAATGATGTCGCGAGGAATTTCATAAAATCACACGTTCATCAGACCGTCGCTGGAACACGCGACAGAACGATGTTATGTTTGCAGCTAATTGATTCTTCTTTTAAATTTGTCTTCCGAGAGAAATCTCAGAAGTTCGAGGTGTGTCTTCGAGCAGACGCGCGAGCCTCGACTCGAGAAGACCGTTAATTAATATTTATGAGCAAGCTACGCGCATTTCTGCGTAGAACTTGTTCAATGAGTGCCAATTGTCAGCGGCATTCGCTTAAATTGCTCATTGAATATTCATGGAAAGCGGCTACGGGAATGCAGCATTAACCGATACCTAAATATGAACGAGAAGTGTGAAGAAATATCAAGGAGTTCCAACGATCACGCTGTCTACCCAAATTTCATCGTCGCATACAATTTGTACGGTGTACCTCTATTCCTTTGGCACACGTTTAATTTTTGCACGTCGTGTTAATGTTTACGCAAACGAATTCCAAAACACAGAAATAATATAAAGTTAAAACGTCCTGCCGATAGAAATAGAAAAAACGTAAGTGACTCTACTGTTTTAGTGATTCCAGCCATCAGACATAAGCTACGGATGCATTTTCTGTCATGTCATACATTTATTGCGTTTCTACTCGCAACATCATGTAAATACAAATATAACTCTTCTGCACGCTTTACTTTCTTATGTGTATTAAAGGGTTTTCAACTCGTGAAATAAATAAATAAATAGATCGATCGAGAGGGTAGATACTCTAAACCGACATCCCTCGCGTTACTTTATCTGTAATTTATACTACAAGAACTTCATTCAATTTTTTTCTACCATTCGAAACAGGGAAATGTAAATTTGGCTGGGCCACGAGAGATCCCGCGTACCACGTGTAGAGAAGGTAGAAGGTGTATACTAATTGAAGGGCCGGTTAGGAGGAAGACAGTAGCGAGTCTCTCGATTAACACCTCCTCCGGACCACACGCAGACTCACTCTTTCAAGAATTTCCAGTCCTATTTTTATTTATCGACGGCACGATCTGCGCGTGTAATAACGAGACCGATCTTCCTCGACAGGATCGTCATTTTACCTCAATTTTAAAATTGGGAAGATAGCCACTGTAAAAATATTGAGTGTTAAAAATATACTCGCTAGTTCAAGGACGTAGAAATTTGAATCCTCTGTTTGTCGATCTGAGAGTCTTAGTAGAATCGAGAATAGAATCTGTGAGAACGCCTGGAGAACTTTCAAAATCTGTTCGCGTAGTAAAAGTGTAGGAACGATTTAAGAAAACATCAACAGCGTAAGAAAGAAGCGAGAGACGGGCGAAGGTAGGGACAAAAAGCGACTACTTTCGGAAGTTCATGAAAGTTCGTTTACACAACTCTTTCCCGTACTGTGATGCATTATGCTCTCGAGACGGACTGACCTGAAATCTTCGGACTCTGCGCTGCTCTTCACCAAGAAACAGCATCACGACTCTCGTCATTCCGGTGCGCTTTCTGCGGATTCGTCCGTTATACTATGTGTTCCGGAAATACAAAATAGGCGCGCCAAACGGATTCATCGTTTTTAGAAACATAATTTCCTCCCCCCTTTTTATTAGTGTTTATTACTCCTATAGAACGCGGAAGGGAAAGCTCTCGAGTATAGCGGAAGTAATAAGAGACGCTACGACGCACGTAGATATTTCTAAATTCGGTTTTGCAGTTGTACTCTAGGTACACAGCAAATTATATCGATAAATTTTCATCTGACTATGTCAGATGCAGAATATCATTTACATAACACAACAATTACAAACAATATTAATAGCTTAACTAATTACAACTTAATAATAAGCACCACCCGTTACAGCAGTGTTTGCTAAGAACAATAAAGCAGCAGATATAATTGTATGCAAAGCTAATATGCAAAATATGTAAGGAACACGAAAAATACTGTGAACAATAAGATATTCTATTATTTTTACTCTTCTGTTTGCATTTTCTCGTTAATTTATATTTTTGTCTTTAAATAAATCCAAAGGAATAAGAAGAAAGTAAAAGAAAGTTTAAAGCCGAACGTAACGGATTCTACCGAGCGGTGCATATTATTCGACAGGCTAGAAAAAGGTGGACTCACGTATCTGGTGTCATATTCTACCCGGTATGCTGTCCAGGCGACTACTCCTCAGCCCGATGGAGTACTTGGTCCGCGTGCGACTCCTGAGGGTACTCGAGGCCGCGTCGAGAGAGACCTTTCTACATGGGTGGTCCATTCTCCCTACGCATGCATTATATAAGTTCAGTAAAGTTCACACCAAGGATGCACGTGCGTCCGTCACCCGTCCAACGGAATTCAATAATTATATCCTAAACCATTCTCTCACGCGCTCGGAAGAAAAGCGTCGTATTCCTACAGACAGGTCATGACTGATAGGAAGTGAAACTTCGTTTCTATCTCGAGAATGGTTCGAATGTTTAATTCAATGTTTAGGAACGAGAAGGAGTCACATACATATACATTTTTATCGTTGGTACATCGAACGATTAGATCATCGTTTTAGAAATTAGTAAAATCCTATGTGGAAATAAACCCTGAATTCTTTTTAATATTAATTGACGATAAATCTTGACCTGTTGATGAAGTATAGTATTCGAGTAGAAAAGATATAAACGGCCGAGTGTTAGGGACATAAGGAATACCACCGGAGGGGAGAGCAAAGAGGCAACGAGGTCGATTCATCATACCCTGTCGTATCGTGCTACCGAACTCGCGATATAACTTACAAGGTGTAGAATACTGAGAGAAACCGTGGCCTGTATTCCGAAGATAAGCGTGGACCCTATATCCCAGTTATGTCATCGTCACCCATCCGCGCGGGATCAGACTCCTTCCGGTACCAATTACGTTTCTAATGTTTGCGTGGTCACGGGAGGATTATCATCCCTTCGGGAATAATATAGGAGTTCTCCGGTGCATCGTAAACGGAGCACGATACAACGTAAAGTTGTCGATTTTTTTCTTATATCATGTTCGATTCCAAACTCAGTACCATTAAATGTACGACACAAATGTAAAGAATATAAATATAAGAACTGTACGCAAGTTTAGTATTAACACCGAGGAGTCTCCTCGGTGGTATTAATACGTATTATTGTAAATTTGTTCAAATGCGTAATTGCGTACCTACTTGCTGTTCGTCATTGCCGTAGACAAATATCAGCCCGCATTAAGATCGTCGTCAAAGATTGATTCTTTGCTTGATTTATCGAGTATTACACAGGTTTTAGTACAAACTACGAACTTCCAGACGTAATATTAACAAATTCAAGACTCATTTTTCTGTTTCAAACTGAACTGCACATCACTGCCATTACCACAGGTACTTACGATCTGAAGGCGGCTGGCTTCAACCGCACATGCCGCACCATCTGACGGTGGCGTGGGTGAACCACGTCCTCCAGCGAGTGTCGCCATTTTGTTCTCAGTTTCTCGCAGTTTCTCGGCATGTGCAGAAGAGAGACAAGTGTGTTGAAGAGTGGTGAAAGATTTTCGAAAATATAGCCCGTAAAATAGAATGTCGTTTGCTGCGAAAACTACGTTCACGTTATGCTGTTCTGTGTCCATCGGAATAATAGTCTACGTGCATTATAATCAAGAATCTCAGAGGTAATCGAATCACCTGTTCCGGATTATGGGTTACGTAAACGAGGCATTCGTTCGCGCCAAGTAGCGGGAAGCAACGTTGTTCTCGAACAGTTCCTTCAATTTTCAATTGTTGTTACAGAAAACAGCTTCATTTGGGCGTAGAACGCGATATTCAGCGTCAAGAACAACGAAAGATACAGAATTTGTACATGCTCGAGCAGCAAAAGCTTCTGACGAAGGAACTGCGTGAAGCAAATAAACTCGAGAATTATGAGACTCCAGCTTGACATGTAAATACCTCAGTTGTGATTATTTCATTACTTTTAGTCTCCGCGCGTATCTGATTTATTTACTACGTATTACTTTCGACATTATTTCTTTTCTCCCATATTTGTGTATTGTGTTTGTTGTCGAATTTACTGTTAACGAGTATGAGTGCAGAAGAACCTTCGGATCAATCAGGTAAGTGGATATTAGATTCGTTTAAAAATTCCGATCATTTGAGTACTCTTATATTTTTCATTTTTAGACTTGATATGTGTAGAAGAAAGCCTCATGAGTTTGGAGAAGTTAGATCGGGCCTCGCCCGATCTGTGGCCCGAGCAGAGTATGTATATTTCTATTAATTCATTGCAACAGTTTCTTTCCCATTTTTCAAGCCTCATGTTTCACGTTACTATGGAATGTAAATGTTTGTATTTTATTTCAAATCGAGCACGAACTTTTACACTGATGTTACAATATGTTAAATGATATACTGCAAATGAATAACGACAAATGTTAGTTCCAGGTGTGCATGAATTTGTAGCCCAGAATTCACCTCAAACAGAACCTTCCTCGTGGGCTGGTGGTTTAACACCAGATGACATAAATCAATTGCATCGTGAGTTATTCGTTTCTTCAGCCTTAGAATTTTTATTCAATAATTTACAACAATTTTTTGTTTGGTCGCGTTTTAAATAACATCTTTTATATTTCAGAATTAGGAAATTTGTCAGTGGCTAGTTTGATAGTCGAAGTAAAGAAGCTACACGACACGGCTTATCAGTTGGGTTTAGAAGAGGCGAAAGAGATGACTCGTGGCAAATACTTAAACATTTTTAAACACAAATAAAGCAGTCTTGAAATATACCATCGATATTTTATTAGTCTAATTAATTGATTCTTAAATTAAATGTTTAACAGTTTTCAAAGATCCATCTTATGTACTTTTGTACATCCACAAAAACCGACGGGAAGTTACGAACAACGCTGCAGTCAGAACCGTACGATAGAAGGCCTAACTGGGAATTGTATACAGAATTATGTTCCTGTAAATTATATTTAGCTATTGGAATATGAATAAATTTATACCAAGAAATATGTATCCTCGTGTTTGGATAAAAGCGGGCTCCCACTGTATCCTCCGCAGGGCGTTTCATTTCCTATAGCACATAGTTCAACCGATAATCCTTGATCATAGTAATTAGTGCACTGGTCGGTTGATAGTATTTTCATCGTCAAGGCCTGTTGCTTACAAGGTTTCGCTTGAATATAAAATGTACACGTTACATAATTATATTTCTCGTTTCAGTCTGGTTTTAATTTACTTGTTTGTCTCGCTGTTTTTCCCCATCCTGCGAGAACAGAAGTTGTCCCAGTGTTTAGATACCACTCTCTTCGTATAAGGCACACTGGTTGTACAGTCGCTTGAAAAAATGAGAAAAATTTATTTACTTTATTCATCTCAATTTGAAGAAATCTACTTTATTTACAGTTCTCTCTCTCTTACATTATTTATAGTTCTCAAGGCACTCGAGTCCCATTATTTTATACTTGCCTGCATATCGAATCGGTTCGTTCAAGCGCAACATCGCTATATTATTCGCGAATATTTCCGACTGATAATTAGGATGTTTTATCACGTACGATATATCGAGTCTTTGCGCGTCAGGATTGGAAATAGATTCGTCATCAAGCTCGCCGACGAGCACGGAATCCCTATTGAAAAAACAAATATTAAGACTTCGATATATGTATTATTACAGTCTAGTTTAATGTATAGAAATATCCACAATTTATAACGAGTAGATTTGGCGAGAGCGCAACTCGCAGTAGTTAATACGGTCCGTTCGTTTAGAATTGCTCCACTGCAAGGATAGACTATCTCTCCTGTATTACCTTCAATTATATCGATAAAATATTAATACGTACTTTGGAAATCGAATTCGTAGAGCTTTATTGCTACGAGCTCTCTACTTCACTTACTTTTGAAACCAATCTTAGCGACGAAAGGGTACATTTTTCTAGAATTTACATCGCCATAAGCGATAGCTCTGCCGCATTTCGGAATCGAATTCGATCTTGCGAATACACCGTCTCTTCGCGTAAGAATTGGATTCGCATTATTATTATTTATATCGCAGCAGACTTTCGGTTTTGCGCGCTCGTAGCCACAAATTGCTTGACGAAATCTACGTCGATTAATAATAATTAGAATAGTTCTACTAACTGTCTGTCGTTGAGACTGATCTACCTGTGAATCGGAAGTTGATTCTGGTTCATTAAATTCCAAACAGCCAGGCAGTGATCAATAAATGTACACTCTTTATCACTTGGGCAATCGATCGTATTAACTGTGTACGTTCCGGTGAAAAACTGTTCCGCCTGATCGGTCAATATTAATATCGAAGCAGAGTAAAAGAGAGTAGATAGGAAAAACATTTTTCTCTGGACCGACGTCGTTTAAAAGATATTCGAAACTGACCTGTTTGACAGATCCTATCATTTCGTAACAAACGGTTTTATTACGTTCAGAGCATTATTCGTCCTTCCGGCGGAAATCTCATTGTCATGCAAAATACGGTCCGCGAATGGTCAAACGAACAAAGAATATGGGGCGACGTTGCGGTTCATTATACTATTTTATTTAAATATCGCAGGATATATTTTATTAAAAATAATTGTCTTTTATTATAAGTCGAATTAATAGCTTATTTAATATTATGACGGCTTTGTTAAGGGAGACTTGACAATTCTCTATCCTTTTAGATGCTATAAATATAAATTAATTAGTGGCAGTGTACATGGCGATTCTCGTTGGCTTCGATAGCAATTTGTACGATGTCTGTGCCTCTCACGAAATCTACTGCGACAATGTTAGCGCTGTACTGCCAAAGAGTGCTGTACCAATTAGACACGTTTAAATTGACTCTGTACGCCATATCTCGGAGACCTCCCAGTTTGTTGAAAATAATGTCCTTAGCAGTCGCTGTTAACTCTGCCATGGCCGACCAAGGTCTCGCTCCCGACCTACGGAATAATCATATAATTATCAACGAACAAGTCATTTTTCAATGCCCGAAATATTTTACCTATTCTGGTTTTCTATCGAGAACAAATATTTGTACAAATCGTTGAGTTTCCTGACGTTTCCCCATTGATGCAACACGCAAGACCACATGCTAGCGTGCTCAGCGACGATCTGCGAGTTCTCGTAACCGATTATCAATCTCTTTCCGGTAGACCAAATGTCGTTCAATTTTGTATGCCATCCTTGATTATTTATGAAATAATTCCGAAACTCGTCCTCCAAATATGCCACCAGTGCACGATGATCGGATATGTTTTTGAACCCTCCGAAAAATAAAATAAGTGATTATCATTTTTATGCAAATTTATTTACGTCAGTTAAAAAACTGTGTTTTGTGCAGAGAGAATTCTTTTATCTTTTCGGTATTTTAATTATTCATTCAGCTTCCGATATTCTGCATATTTTTATACGTCACGTGGATTTTACGATAAATTCATATCCCACAGTGTATTTATTATCGTTATGTAAAATTGAAAAATAAATACCAATAGGGAATTCGTGGATATCCATTATCACAACTTCTTCCGTATTGTCGAGGAAAGTTTTTATTTGATCCACGACTGTTTTTAACGACACCGAGCGATAAAACGGTCCATGATTCGTCCACCACTTCTCTTTAGTCCCGGGATAATGTCCCACTCTGATATCTAGATATCGCACGCCGTGTATCAATTGGCCAAGGATATCTAAATCCTAAAAACAGCATGATTTATTTAGATATAATATAAAACGCGCGAGCTTGTGGTTTGATTTTCAATTGTGACATTTACTTGCGTTACAGCGTACTTTGGGATAAAGCCCGTTTTCGAGCCATCCTCGTCGTACGCCGCCGAGTCGTGAGTTCCAGGTAAAAATATTTCATTCATTCTCAAAGGCCCAAGAATATCTTTCCTATCTCGCATCCACGTCGGTTGCAGTTTTAAACAATCCATTTTCTTAACTCCACTGTCCGACGACCATATCACTCCATATTCTAAAAATATTTAAAGAAGAGTATACAACAGTTGAAATTATTCGTAGAAAAATTGAAACCTACTTGTGCATTTTTGTACGAACGGTAGATTCGAGCTGGGCACGTATTCAGCTTGTATTCCAGTTGTCTGATTGCCATTCGGGCTATTGGGAGTCAGAGTGTAGATCACGTGCGGGGATCCAGTTTCACTCTCTTCGTAGAGCGAGATCGTATCCCCGGGTGTGAAATTGATGTTGTTCCAATAAATTTCTAACTCGCGGATCTTTGACTTCGTCATTATAGGCGAGACAAACAAGCCGATGCGCGATTGCCCTAAATAATTGACGCGTGTCGTTTTAAATAAGAACAATTCAGTATTTTCAAAAATATTCACTCTGTACGTAAAAAATTGTACTTACATTGCTCTGTATCGCAAACTTTCGCGTTCGAGATTGTACTGACTATCGCCAAGATCGAGGCAACTATTACGCTTACTCTAGAGCTCTCCATTGTCTTTCTGCAATTGCAGGAAATAACTAATTATACACTTTGAGAAATCTTCGACAATTAGCGAGCGAATGAACGCTTGTTGAGAAATGTTTTTTCAAAGTAAAGTAAGTAATACGTACGCGTTTGGTTTAAATTTTGAAATATGCCGATCGTCGACCTCGGGAAGTAGCACGACTCGTCGACTGCCAGCGAGAACTGATTTCCGTTGCGCGTGGATGTCGTTTAAATCTCTGACCAGACAATGGTAAACCCTTTGAGAACGCGACAATTCTATTAGACTGAAGACGGAAGGCTCGCTAACGTCGCATATGGAACGCTTATTAGCGTTTAACACGAAAAATGACAATATCTTTGGTACTTAATGAATGTTATCATCCGTTGAAGTCTATTTAATCGCGAGATTTCATTATTGTTTTTATCTACTCGCGATGATCGCAAATAACCGAGATAAATAAAAAATAATTGCATGAAAAAGAGCGCAATAGAATCAGCAAGATAAACAAGAACGCTGGGTATTTAGCTTGACCTATGCAACGTGATTTTGCAATAAATCTTGCCGCAACCAGTACGCATACTATTGCATATCTTTGCATTGATCCTCGCGAGATAAAGAAGCATGATGAAAGATTGATTGAACGTTTAAATGAAAATCTAATTCTGTATCTCGTATCGATCGAACGCTTACATACACATATCATATTTTTTTAATGCCAAGTGAAAAGCTATTGATAATCTGCGATTAATCTGTAAATTAGACTCTCTTCTTTAAACGACGTTTTATCTCGATTCAAATAAAGATTGTTTATAAAGGAATTCTGTGATGGTATTTATCTACTGTTGTACATGTCAGTCTCGATCGATTTTTAGACAAAATTTGCTCGTTCCGAAGCTTGAATGAAAGCTTTGAAAATGGCAAATATATGTAGATTTATTCGAGATCCGATCATGATTTATTAATTGTAAATCATTTTTAATCGAAACGTGTTACGCTCGTTAGATGTCGGTAGTGCCTCCGTGACACGAGTTTAAAGGCCCGTATCCACTTGTATTGTCTTTGCGTATATAAAATTCTATGAATTTTTCTTCTAATTTCAATATTTAACGAGTTAAGTATGATTATATGGCATTTTATTGGCATTGACAAANATTACCTATGAAAAATTTGTAATCACTATAATTTTAGCTTTTTAACAGTAATATTAATCTATAATAACAAATTCAACGTGCTAGCATTGTTTAAGTGTATAGCCTATTTAATATAACAAAATAATTCTTGTTTCTTTCTTATTTTTGTAATGATTATTAAATATTGGATAATTCCACACCGATCCATTGTTTTTTCCAGATGAAGCCAGGTTCCAAATTGCTGGTGACACAACCCGTGACATCCAAATCTTCGCATCTAAAACGTGAGTAAATTTTCACATTTCTGCATGCATCATATTCTGGGTAAAACCAGTATTATTTAAGAGATAATTATTTATCATATCGCATGATATGAATACCATGTTTAAAGTACGTTGCATGTATTTTGTGATAATTTAAATTAATCGAGCCGTAATTATTCTCGATGTCTAATTAAAATGGATAGATTTAAGAGAGATTCAATTAGTTACGAATGTGAATTGTGAAATAATTCGTTTAATGAATGCGCATCATTCGGAGACTTGAAAAATGAAGGGAAAACGGAAAGTAGATAAGTAGCTTGATCCGTTTGACGTTCAATTATTTATCTGTGTCACTTTCATATAATAAGACTATAAAATTTCACGACACTTCAATCCAAGACAAAATTTAGAAGATAAATGAGGCATACAAGTGGCAGGGATTAAATATTCGCGGACTGAAACGTCCGGATTTGATTACGATTGATCGATAGTACATTTTGCGTACGCACGCATCTGTATACTTGCTTGCCTGTTAATCGCGTTGGAATATTTTATGTCATTAGCAGCAATTTTAGTCCGTACGGTTAGCCCGGCTGTTTACACCAGCTAACTTAAACCATCGAATTATTCGTGAAATTCCGGAAAATGCACAGCATTTACTATGCGGTATTATCGACGATTATGATTCAGTTGGCGCAGAAACGCGTTTCGTGTCAATAGATTTTTACCATCATTTATGCAGTACTTGTATTTTATTTAGTTTCAAGTCAGAAAATTATTCATAAAATATAAAGGAGACGTCGGAGAAAAATTGGATGATATAAAATTTCGCCGAATAACTTTAGTTTTATAATTTTCGAGAAGCGTAGATGAGGTTTAAGATAGAAAACTGTAGGTCAGGGGATGATATTGCGAACCATAGATAATCCAGAATGCGATCAGTGGTTTACATGGTACCTACCCGGGTCGGGACCGTAGCGACGCTCGCATCAACCGGATTATGCGGATCTTACGGATTTGCAGTGGTGACGGTAGTGGCCGAGCTCGTAATGTAACGTCATAATGTATTAGGCGCACGCCCTTGAAATATACACTATACAGAATGGAATTTCCAATCTTGCGAGGGCTATTCACAATGTATTTGGGATTAGCGTTCGCGAATAGGTATATCCCGGGCGTTATATTGGAAACCGATATTCACCGGCTATACTCTTCGAGTGGCAATCCGCGCTCTCTCTCCCGCCTCTCTCTTCCGTCTGTACTCGATCTGCCCGTGTTGTTAAAGGCCATTCACCGGTTAGTTTATTTTCAACCATCGATGTTAGGTATCGTCACGGTGTCCCGCCAAACACCAGGCGCTTTGAACTTATCGTTAGCGATTCCGTTTAGGATCCCTTTGACAAAAGGGAAAGGTTACCCAGTTTACTTATCGATGTCAAGTGGTTTTATTTTAGCAGACTCTCATTGGTGACAAATTTTGTGTCCATCAAAATTAGTGGACCGAGTCAGATATGTGGACTGACGCGACGTCTTCCAGGCATTTGATATTTATATCTGACGTCTACTATGAATTATTTAGTACCACGAAGAGAGAAAAATAATTATTAAATTATGATCGTCCGCTTCCATTTTTCGTGGCTCATTGACGACTTTATACATATGTATAAACCGGTGTTCCTTATCTACCTACTCACCTTCGTTTCGCGCGATCTCGCTAAACGTGTCGCCAGACCCGGTTACTTCGTAATACGCAGTTTAGGGTGTTCTCGACGGGGAAGATACATCTCCGCTATATTTTATCCCAGTGATAACGAGACTTGTGTTCCGTCATCGGTACGCTCGAATCGGCCTCGCGATCTTTGGTAAAATAATTATTGCTCGGTCGATTCAAAATGTTCAATTTATTTTGTACGTCGATAGTGGAATCGTGGGGATGAAAATTGTACACATTATTCTATTTAGTTTGCGAGCGTACTCTTACAATTCGTACAGTCGACGGAAGTGAATCTTAAATATCGACATTTAAATTACTCGGCACATCTATTAAATCAATCGGACCTATTACCAGAGAGTCAATTAACCCTTTCATTGCCGGGGACGAGATATCGCCCCATCATTATGTCGCTTCTGTGATACTATGGAGAGTTTATCTCGCGTTATAATGTTCATTACTCCGTGTTATGGACGAGATATTTCGTGTTGTAATTTCCTATCCGTCGTGCTATGGACGAAATATCTCGTCTATCTTGTATCAGGGAATCTGGTGTGTCTTATATTACGTGCTTCATATGTAAATTTAAAAATCTATTTTATCTATTAAACACATTCTATTGTTAATTTAAGGTAATCGAAGCAATAATTTTAGTTAATTGTATAGTGCAGAATAATAAGAATAGTCAAAGAAGAATTGATGCAAAGTATGTTAATTTATAACACCACAGGATGGAAATTGCGGGATATCTCGTTCATGGGATCGAGTAATCAGCGTTGTAACGCGGAGTATCTGGTCCATGGAATCGTCCACGTGAGACAGTGGATATCTCGCCCATTAAAACGATAGGGTTGATGCAATTTGCAATATAGAATTGATTCTAGTTAATAGTTTCTAGACACACCTACGTAGTGTAGAGAGCACATCGATTTGTGAACGTTCAATGAGAAGCTCGACGCGAATTCATTAAGGAGCGTTTAATCTTTATTGAGTAGCTGTCGTTCCGTCTTGGCAATTGACAAATTCTGCGATCGTCCATTCTTATTGCTTACGATTTCGAACGTTTACATATATGTACGTATGTATGTACACCGATCACATTGATACATCGAGCGAGCGCCTTAACACACTATTAATGAATTCATCAAAAAACTTTTCGTCGGCTTGTCCCAAACTATAAAAAACAGTTAGAGAAATTCTCGCCGAGACTTGATTTCCAGCAAGATGAAACTTCGATATAAGTAGTTGCGGTATATGATAATTTATAGAAGATACGTAATCAGTTTTCAAGAGGTGATAGTGTCCGTTTTCACGTGTAACGTTGCTCGTTCGTTTACATCGATCGAGCGACTTTTCATGCTGCTCACGTTTTTCACAGTCTTATATTTTTCAACCGAGATAAATTACATAATTTCTTATAAATCCAGCGAGGAAAATCTATAAGAAACAATGCATTGAAATGAGAAATCTTATAGAACTGTTCAATTGTACTTCGCGTTTGTCTCGTCTTAATCATGATATCATAATTTGAACCGAACTCTTACGTGCCCCGTTCGTTCAAACGTCGTTAATTTGCGAAGTCGAAAGTGTTCGCCGGGCTTAAGGATTTATCGAGTTCTACACGGCTCTGTTTAAACAGAGGGCGACTTTCGTCGTTGGTTTTTTTTATATCAATTGAATAATGTCGCCCCTCTATTTCTCCATTGACGCATCTTCCCAGTGCCGCAGCCTTCCTAATGGGCACAAATCTGCTATTCACCGATTCATAACGTGGCACGCGTTTTTACCCGCGAGAGACTGTAAAAGCGAGCAGCAAGTTGAATGCCATAAATGTTCTGTGCGAACTTGCGTCAATGATGTACGTCCCACGGCCGTGTCTTCCTTTTTTCATCGCTGACGTCGTTCCTTTGCCAAAGGGGTGACATTTAATTAAACGTTCAACTCGAAACAGTTTGCTTTTTCGCATTATGTCGCTTGTAAATTCTCACGGAATTATGGTCTTCATATCTTTTCGTTTTAGTCAGAAGCGATGGAAAATTCGAATCGGTATTGCTTGCATTTGTATTTGTCGTGAAGAAATGTCTTATATACATCGTGTGGTATATCATGCACGCATATCGATCGTTTCAAATCCATCTCTTTCATTAATTCTCGAAAAATAAGAATGATAACGCGACGTTAGCAAACAACTATTTGAACGCATAATTTCGTATCGAACGAAATGGATATCGCGTTTCGCAGATTACCGAAAGGAACGTCAAGTCCAAAATCACAATTGAAACAATTCCGAAACTCTACACGGCAACACAGTGTCTGTTAATACAACTTGAAGTGTCTGTGAGAAACAAATTTCGCTTCTGCACACCGTCGTTGTTGTTTCCAAACGTTTCGATAAGCTCCGATATTAATTTCTAATGATTAAATTCGTACATTAAATTTACGCAATTTAAATTTAACCGGTAAATGAAATCTGAAGATGAAACCGCTTATTTAAATTTGAATTTGATCCGGTGTATTAATCAGATTATTAATCAACTTAGAGTAGACGAGTAATTTTGGTGAAACGAGGGATTCACGTGTTTGGAATTTGGGTGATATCGATTCGTTGGTAAATAAAATATCGACGCGATAGGCTGGTCACGTGAGACACGAACAAAGTCGGCTCGAGACGCGCGCACCGAGCAGAGTCAGAAAAATCAACAGGACGTTGATGGACGTAGCCCTTGACGTAGCGTTCCGCCGATCACCGCCGTGCATCGCTGCTGGTTTCTCTTCTTCTGCAAACAGGAATATGACAATGAGAAATGAATGTTTGCTCACTGCGCCGGGGAGAGCAGCGAGTAAAAAAAAAGAGGGAGAAATAAAATCGTGGTGGAAAACTGTAAAAATAGATAGGTATCTAATCAAAGCTGGAATTAAAAATTGTAAACGCGGACGATGCGTTTACGAAAAAATAATAAAAACATTTCGGCGATGAAATTCTCTGCAAATAACGAGCGATGTTTTTAGAATCGAGACCGGGACTTGGAAATACTTGTTGATTTTATCTGTCGCGATCGAGTCCCGTTGTAAAAAGGGGTATCCGTTTGTACAAGGTTAAAATGAAAAAATTGACAAAGTTAATAACGGAGCGCGAGCATTGACTGAAAAGGATTATTACCGCTATTGCTATCGCGTCAGTGTTATAATTGTTACGAGTGAAAAACGATCCATTCCATATAGATATCGGCGTTCTACGATTTGCCATTATATTGCTTTGGCGTCGGGTCGGTGTCAGATACGTATCTGTTGCGAACTCTATTTTGATCGATATTCTCCCAGAAACCCATATCGTCGAAATTGTTCGAAGTTTGTACAATAACAGACCGTGAAACAGTAATCAGGATCGATACGAAATCGAAAATTCGCCCGTCATGATTAGAACGTCATTATTTCGAACGTGCAATAGTTTAAATTGCTACATCATTGTTATAAATCGTTCTCTCGATTGGAGAACGTGTAGCTGACCTTCGATCACGTGTATCATGATATAAGCCGGCCTGGCGTTGCTCGGTGAGCAGGTGTAATTGGCACCATGAGAGAGTTTCACTTTGTCGACAACGAGGATCGAGCCGTTCTTCGCTGGTTCGACTCTGACGCCCGGCTCGTCGTCATAGTTGATCATGCGACCCTCGCGATACCAGAAGATGTAACTCGGGGCCTCCGTCGATGCCATTAGTTGACACTCGAGTCGAAGGCTGGATCCCTGCTTCACGTGCAGGTCCGGTCCTCCAGGTATCACGGAGTAGGCCTCCGTGATGCTGAGGCGAATGAATCGTTTCTGGACCGGTTCAGTTTGAACCTGTCTCACCAGACAATTTCTCGTACCGTTTCCCAATTAATATCGGAGAGTAAATAGAACATTGGATTACCTGGCATTCGTAGATCCCGGCGTCTTCTCGTTTCACATTCTTTATCTGCAGAGTCCAATCAGGGCTGTTCGAGACGATCATGAACCGCGTGTCGATCGCGTGAGTACGTCTACCCAATGTCAATAGTTGTTCGTCTACTTTTCTGATCCAAGTCACCTGAAACAAGTGGTTCAGCCTGTTAGTTTTGCCCAATTTTGTCAAATGCCCAAATCTTGAGGAGAGTCCATCGAGATAGAAAATGTTGGTTGGTTTGAGACTACGCGAGTTTCAGCAATTCAGTTTACCGTGCATAATTGTTCGAAATATGAATGGTTTTTACCATTATTGGATATAAATTCGCGTTGCTCAGATCGTTTATTACGAGATTCACTCTCCAGACTGCACTCTAATTGCATAAAGATCTTATTAAGGACCCGGAACAGAATCTGTTCGCCGCGATGTTCTTAACGACGACGTTGAAAAAAATCGCGTAATTTAATCCTCGAGTGTACTCGATGCTCGCGGCAGGTACTTGCGATTCGATTTTCCGATGTAGCTTAGAAGATCGACGAGAGAACACTCGAGCATAAGCGAGCAGAATAATGAACCCGTTGACTCGACGCGCACCGTATCGCCAGTCAGCGTCTGCCGTTCGTTCCTGTTAACGTAGCTACGTCCTCCGACTTCACTCGATCACTTAAATTATCACGAACCTGTCGCACAGATCGGAGAAGGAGCCGACGCCTTATAAAATAATTTACACGTGGGTCATCGTCGTAGTAGATACTTTTGAAAAAGGGCATGGCGATCGTATCGAGTGACTGTACGATGGGTCAACATGTCTAATTACCGTGTAACCTATGTACACGGAACATACGTGCGACTATAGCAAGCAACTGCATTCCATCGTACAGGAAACAGAATATTGGAGCTAATATTTGGAATAGCGTTAGATACTGCATTAATTAAATCGATATCGGTAACTTTGCTTATTTGCAAATTAGGCGCTCGAACGGGGGTACAATGGCGCATGGTAACTAGCGAATAAAGTGGAAGAGAAGATATATTTTGTCCAGATTCCTTCCGTAAACCCTGGCTTCGTTGAACACGCGAGAGCGTCGGCTTCGCGTTCGCGCGTGATTTCCCATTCATCGTCTCCGGGCCTCCTCGTACATTCGTGGATTTACGAGGATTCCGCGTGTTTATGGGAGTTAAAATCCATCGCGTATTCGCGTCGCGTACGCGCGAGCTCGACGCGATTCGCATAGACGCCGAGCATGGAAACGCGCGCCGATCCTCTCCTCGCGCAGGACGTCGCGTTATACTATGTACTGTACGCGTCCGAGCGGAAAGTGGAAACTTGGGTGGCAAACGCGCGGAAAAAAAGGTGTCGAGAGACAAAGCAACCTGGCGCCTGTGCGTCATGAATAAAAGATCGAAAGAAGGATCGTGTTCTCTCCATAGTAGCGTGGGTTGCTGCTCGGGCGCTTTGCCACGCCGCCGCATCGATTGTCTCCTTCGCGCTCTCCGATCCGTCGAGATATTACGGATCACCGCGTATCTTCAACTTGAGTACTTTACGCCTTTTTTCAAGACACTCCACGGTACTCGGAATTCACGAGCTCGTTATTCGCTTAATACGAACGAGCCAATTTTCCAAGCCGCGAGAAAGCATTCGCGGGGATACTTTTCCATTCGTTAAGCGCGTTCAACTTCGTCCTACCGCGATTCGTCTAGTCGATAAACTAAATTATCCGTATAATTTGCGCGCGATCCATTCCCTGGCTTGTATTTATCTACGCTCGGTTACGGCCTACTATGTCCTAATTCGTTGGTAAACTCGTTAATTTATGCCCGCCGTGAATCGATGCGCCGTTTCACATTTCTCATTTAGCTGCATAGATAGTCGCGTTTCATACTCCTCGATATTGTAAATCACAGTCGTATTTTTACATCGATCGATGTATATTCGTTTTCTATTCCTTCTATCGCGACGGAATTGATCGTGCATTTATTAATCCGTATCTACCATGCGGCTCTATGAATATCGTATTATTAGTACAGCCGGTTCATACGAGTTGATTCAGATCTATACGAGCCATGAGAATTCTTTAGTAATACAGCAATTCGTATTCTTATACTTTAATAATGTTGTCAATGAACGAAAATCTCTTAGAATTCGTGTAAAAAAATACGTGAATGAGGCGAGGGCATGACTGCGCGATGTAAATTGATTGTAAATAGAATCATTATAGGATAGTAGGAAAAAGGTACTACATTTACTATCATTAACATAATTATGTATATTGAAACAACATTTTCGTTATTTTTTTTGTACACGTTAATTGACTTTCGAGTCCACGAAAGCAAGCACTAAAGCTCTTTTTGCGATTATTGCTTTTTAATTATCTTCGTTTATTAGAAGCTCTCGGTGTTACTTTAGTAGAAAGTGCGCGAAACTTCCCATTCTTTCCCCGGTTCCGTTTTTAATGACTTTTTAACTGGCCAACTTTTTTCTTAACGGTTCGATTTTTACGGGGCAACATGTGTGTTCCCTTTGCTCTCTACGAAAAAGTTTTATCAAAGTTTAACTGGTTTATGGGAAAATCGGTACCGCGCTATTAGGCGCCTAGCACTGCCACATCGCAGACATCTGGCACTGTCTCGAATCGGTTCGAGGAAACATATTAGTATCTCCGCATTACGCTACTAGCATTTTTTTTAAGGGGGCATTTCACGACTTGAAAGAATCCCAATTTCCAGCTATATGAATGTGTAGAAATTTACTATTAATGGAAACTATATTTTGGTGTTTTTCTGAAGTCATCCCTTAAAATTTTTCCCTGTACACAGGATGAGTTAACAAGAACCAGGTACAATAACTAGTTGTTTAATGATTATACGAAGATACGTTCTATACGAACTGATTGTGCAATGCAATTAAGTGAACGTATGCTCATATTCTGGTAATCAAATCGTGTTCATGTCAGGCTTCCTAATAAACTCAGCGTCGGATAATTTTGAATGAAAGTTTTTGCTGACTCGCCTCGAATGGATTTCGATCAATGGTAATACAGATTAGTTGGCTCTTGTGTCGATTCTATCGCTGTACGATGTACATATGTACGTATACGTGTTCCGTGATTCGTCTCGAATTGGAAACACGGGTAACGAGGTGTTGCTCAGGAAATAATTATGCATATTAAGCCGATATTCGAATCATCTGTTAATTCTGGCATCGAACCGAGTACGTGCGTAGGTACGTACATACACGAGCGTGCGATAACAAGACAGACATATGTTCGCCGCTTTTCGTCGATGCCCCACCGATTGCACGCTGGGCGATTTTCTCAATCGAGTATGACAAGAATTAAGTCTCAAAGTATCTTCTATGGAGCAGAAACTATAACTCAGTCGAAAACTATAACTATGAGAACTTTGGACAGTGTCGAACGTGCTACGAATTATTTTTTTCGCGAATCGAATTCCCCTTCCGATTGATTAGAGTAGATCGGAGAAATAAAAATTGGCGGCGTGCTCGAGCCGGTATTCGAAAGGGAGGTTCACGCGCGGCATTCCAGAGACAATTCGCCGTTCGAGCCAGAAAATTGGAGAAGTTCCTGACTCCCGACGGGATTTCCTCTTGGATCTCGAACGGGCGTGTACCGATTTCCGAAATATTCATATTGCTCCCGGCCAGCGTGAAATTTATACTCGGCACAGTGGTTGAATATAATGCCGGTACGCTCCTCTCGTCGACGTGTATCGGCACACTGGCCACGATCCGTTTACGTGGCCATCTCGATGCTCGTGCAATCGTCGGAACCGATCAAAATATTTTACACCGCGTCGTATCAGTGTTAACTATTGACTTTTCTCCTGATAACGTCGCACGATGGTATTGGATATTCATGATATTTCAAGTTTGTTGGCCTAAACAGGCTCTATTTCAATTGAGGCCATTATCATTTGCACACATCGATAGTTACTTCGATAAATTCAATTCGACTCGAGCGTTCGTACACTCACTCTCGTGAAATTTCAACGTTCGCGTTCTCTTTAGTCCCGCAGATAAAATAAATAGAAAAGTTGGATATTACGTAAAAGTGTCTTATCTTTGTAACCGGTTCGGCGTTAACCCGGGTCGTAATCATCGAACGCTGTACGTACTACTGCACCGCGCGTGGCACGTCCTATCGAATGTTTTAGGTTTCTCTGTCGTATCAGCACTTGCAATCGTACCTATACCTTGGTGAATGTTCCAATTGAAATTCTGCTCGAGCGCGCATCGATCTTTGGCTACCACGAGGTGTCCTTTTGTAAACGAGTGCGTGTCGTGCATTCCCTGATACAACTGGCTGGAAGCTTGCACGCTCTTTATAAGCGCGAACCCGTCCCACGAAGCACTTCAAAATCTCATTATGCGAAGATAAAAATAATACGATTCCCAATGGAATTTTTATCAACATCGAATAATTCCAAATTGTCGAAGATTTTCCTGCAAGAGTTCTCGATTTTTTTTATTGCTTTCCTGGAAAAGCTGGCTTTTCATGATTTACAATTAATTAATATTAAACCTCTGAACACTATTTGCCTAAAACTTGTATGTACTGTGAATTACAAAAATTCAACCTTGATAGATTATATCTTATCGTTAGTAATCAACTAGGATATTTAATATTCTAATGTGTATGTATATAAGTGGGAGCGAAAGATAAGAATTGTATTTCGGGCAGCTTTTTCACGAACCCTGCCGTTCTCTCTTTGTTGGCATACTTTGCCGGGAAACTTAAATGGAAAGAAAAGAGGAAGAGATTTTGCCTCTTAACGTTGATCGCTACCGAGTGTACAAAAAGTAGCGGGAGAAATTTTCGCACCTCAATTATAGAAGATATCCACCCGAGCCATTCTCGACGATAAAGGCAACACGGTTGAAGCGGTATCGATATATTGTCAGGAATGGCCGGTTAAGTGGGCCATTTCCGAGTTTCTATTGTTTCCAAGGAGCTCAATTTGCCACTCTCGACCGCATAGACTCTTCCTCTGCCACGCTGCCGTTCGCGCACTCGTCTCGAAAAAGTAAATATATGAGCCATCTAATGCAAGAGTGGTATCAGTGAAAAAAGTTAATTCCGGGATAATGGTAAATGACATAAATCTTTTATAAAATATAAAATAATTGTGAAATTATTTCTAAAGATAATAATGCCGTTTTGTTCGTAAAATCAAGGCTCGTTTATCGTTGTCGTTATATTTTATACAATATTCTTCTTTCTATTATTTTTGGATTAAACGGCTCGTGTGTAAACTATGGAAATTCTGAAGAGGTTGTTACAGAGAAGTGCCAATTAATGGAAACTAAATCCAACGATTTTTACTTTGTACCGCGTAACGTTTCAAAGGTAAAAATTGCAACTTTCGAAGCGTTGACAGTTACGTTCAAAAATCTTCGTTTCCGCGTTTCACGGGACTGGCTATTCCGCGAATTAAAAAAGTTGAGCCGCGAGAACGAGCAAGGCACTTGGTACCTTACGCAACATTTAGTACGAAGTGGTAATTAAAAGTTCTCGGTTTTGCCGTGATTCCGCTCTTCTCGAAGCGTCCTCGCAGACGTCGGAGAGTTTCCGCGTCATTATCACTTTAGGACCGGTTCTCACGAGAATTAGGTCGTACAAGCGCTTAATCTCTCGCCGCGATTCAAGATACCGGACAGTAGACCGAACCAGTCGGACATAGCTACGTGTTTATTGCTCTAGACACGGCCCGGTATCATTCACTGGATTTAGATATGATGAACAACGCGAGATTTCAATGACGTTCTTACCGTTTAATCTCGAAAATTGCCGTTTGCTCGCTGATATTTCGTTCCCCAATCCGCCTCTCTCTAGTCGATTCGCAGTTGCTTTGTAATTAACTGCTGTCAACGGCACACGCGCTTTCGGGGTGGAGCGGAGAGGAAGAATATAGAGTATAAAGCTTCCTCTCGACGCTCTATCGCTTACGAATATAGATATCTCACACCGTTGTAATCGCCTTCACGCTTAGGCAGACACTTCGACCTTCTTCTGTCCGCCTCACTCTAAAAGTCGATACGGACTAGAGCATTTGTAACGAGTATTCAGCTAAATGTAACACTAGTCGCGTGTAAAGGCAGAATTATAATATGATAGGGTTAAACAGACTCATTTGTTATTGGTATATTGAGAGCTGGCTAAAAATCATTGTACCAAGCTGTACATATTAGATCATGCTCGTTGTTCTGTTAGAAACGAATGCTCCAGCTTGTGCCCGCCTTTGGCTCAAGAATCTTTCTACGCGCCGTGGAAATGATCTCACGTTCTTTGTTCGAACGTTCTTCCGGCAATAGTGGTAAAACAAAATCGAATTGTACGTAGATAGACGCAAACGAGCAGCAGTTTTCGCCCGCGCCACGGTGTCAGTTCTCGAGATAATTTATCGTCGGCGAATTTACGAGTCTCTTCTTCTAGGGAAATCAATCCTGCCTGTCCTTTCCAAATGGTAATGTTCTACGAAATTGTAAGAGTTTAGTGCCGCAGTTGCCGATGGAACGTATTATTCTCCTATCTTACGTTCTCTGGGAACAAATTTTGTAACCCATGGTTCGAATATTCGCTCGGAAGAATTTCAGTCTCCGGTGATTCTCGGACCAAACGAGATATAGAATATAGAAAAAAATCTGGGAATATATCTGTTAGATAGCAAACGGTAAATCTTCATGAATGGAAAATATACGACCTGGAACTATGAAAAATTCAAACGGTCCTGACCTTAGAATGGCTGATCATTTTTATAATAGTTTTCCTCTTTTCACGGAGAGGTGACAAACAGTTCGTACTAGATACTGAACAACATTAAGTGCATGCTAAATGCCTGGGACACGTAAATCCAAACATCTCATTTGATCCAGTGATGGGCACAATTTTCGAAATTGTAATGCAATGCGAATCTTACTTCCGAAAACTTTCCTAATTTGATACTCTGATTGTCCGCGCTCACGGGAAATAGAAATTTCCCTTGGTAAATTCGTAGCATGTGTGAGTGGCGGATCGTCCATGTAACCAGTCGGCTGGACGTTGGGAACGTTTCTCGGCGCGTTGACGCTTGCAACATTAATACCGAGAAATTACGTTCCAACTGGAAAGGGGAAGGGTTTCCTCTCTCGGACGATTCTCCCTTTCATCCGGCTGTTTGGTCGGTAGCTCGCTGGCTTACGTTACATGCGCGCGCGCTCGTCGAGTGACCGAGTCGTTGCAGTTGCGTGAAACGACCATGTTCTCCGTTCGAGATACGTTTCCCGATTTCCGCTCTTTGCTACGGTGACCTCAGCCCGAGGCTTGCATGCAGCAGCACGCTGCTCCCGATCATTTATTAACGAGCACGCTTCGCGAGAAAGGCGCCCCGGCGCGTGTATGCATCGAGGTTTACGCTAGACTAAAATGCACCGCGTCGCGACGCTCTGCTCTTCGGCTTACTGGTCGGATTCGAAATGGACCGGCGCCAGATAAATAGTTGACGAACCGGTGAAACGTCCGACGAAATTTTTACGCGAGAGGTGATTCTGATATCAACGTTCAATTCTTAACGACGGGAAATCTGGTCAGCCGGAGGAGAAATAATGTAATTCGTAGCACACATCGAACAGCGTCGCACGTATGCACGGGCGTGTTTCCGGAATGCGCAATGCGTGCGTGCAATCTGCAGCGTGGCTGTTTATCGATGTGCCCGCTGTACACAAGAGCATGCAAACTTGTGTACAATGCGCATATTTCCTTGGTGCGCATTGGCCCGTGTATAATGTGCGCACGGAGAGGACAGCCTGTGGCTTGTGCACAAGGCACACAAGCGGGTCCACTTGTACACGTAGTTCGCCTCGCGCTTGTATACATCATCTAGAACGTATATATTTGCTCGTATACATATACAGGTATACTCACTACTCCGGGACCGGTGGATTTGCAAGGTAGCACGGCGCTACCGCCGATCTGCGCCAAGACGTCCTTCACGGATTCAGCTACCGAGCGAGGGACGTCGTTGTCCCGGTTCCGAGACTGCGTCTTCTCCGTGGCCGGTGTCTTTTCACCGCGAGTAGCACTATCTGGAAATATCGGAAAGCGGCGGCTTGTTTCAATGAATCTGGGTCGAATGGGGAGTGCCGGGGAAATTAACATTATGTTGTGTGCGCGTAGTATCGTGTGTGTAGGGAAAAATATGTGAGGGAGAGGAAGTTTTATCTTTTGTATGAAAGATTTCCTCGGTTGTCTGACATAGGTTTTGACATACAGCGAAGGTATTCCATGTATGCCTGTATCCGTTCTCCTTTCATTCACTCGTGTTTTATTTGCTACGAAAAATGTACTGGAAAATAGACTTCCTCTGAACGCGTAGATGCGAAGTCGCGCACTCGGGTTAAAAAAGTTGACTTTCTTTTGCATTTGCTGGACGAGTTAACGAAGGTCTTGAAGGAAATAAATTTGAAAGGAGCGACGGTCTGTAGTGGCATATTGGGAAAGTTTAGCCCAGCCAGTGGAGTGAAAACTTCCCACTGCGGACATGTATTTGTCTCGTTCTCCCGCGCGCGAAACTCCGGTCGTTAAGCTTTTATCTGGACGGTTTTTCCCTCGTTTTTATACGGTTCGCCGGGATGTTTCGATTTACGCGTATCCGCCGCTGATTCAAGAACAACGGCTCCGTCCGAACGAATAATCGGCGGAGTTTCGTTGGTCGCACGAGCTACCCCGGACGACGTTTTCCGCGGACCGAAAGTCCCGGCTATCGAATAACGTACGTGTAACGACTTGGAGCCAAGCCGAAAACTCAAGAAATTGCATTACTAGAAAATATCGTACGACGTTCACGAGGACCGCAGAAGTCATTGCGCCGGATTGGACGAGCCAAAAACCCGTGCCAACCTCCGAGCGAAGAGCCTTCTCCTCCCGTTGCTCCTCGTCGCCGTCGTCGTTCAATTACTTCCCTCGTCGGATCAGGGATCGCGCGGTAGCTTGCAAATAAGATTACCCGTGGTAACTAGCGGCACTTTCCTATACGTTTCTCGAGCGCATCCGACGGTACGTTTCGCGACGCTTGCCGCGAATACGGGAACGCGTCGATGAAACGAGCAAAAAGTGTAAGACGGCATTCAGAGAGATTTGTATCGAGTCGGGTCGGCGAATCGACGCCTCGTCAAAAGTCGTCGTCACGGTTCTCCTGGTCAGATTCGAAACCCGGTTGATTCGAGGGCCGCTCGTAACTGGGTCGATGGTAATTACCGAAGTTATTCGCTCGGCTATGTGGACGAGACGGAGACAGAGTCGTAGCAGCCACAGAATTTAAGATTCGTTCTGCGTATACGGCGACGCGCAAGGGTCGTCTCGCTCTCTCTTTCTTTCCCTTACCCGCGCTTCCCTGGCCATCTGCCTACGGTCCTGCCATCCTGGTTGACGAGCTTCTTAAATTGCATTACCTATTAGAGCGAGTGCCTTAAAATTGTACCCTCCTCTGGGCTCCGGCGTGCTTGCTAATTTGCACCGGCAAAGAGAGGGAACGGTAATTCGGGGTTAGCTCGGCTTATCTCCTGCGCTGCAATACTCGCAAAGGGGTCTCGGGAACCTCTCTCTTCTTCTCTGCCTCTTGATTAAAGCGATGATTTTTTGACTCCGGCAAGATGGAATTACGATGTACTCTTTACGGCAACGAAGGAATCCGAAAAGGTGGACATTTCCCAAGCAGCAGAATTGTAAAGATCTTCCGACTGATCGTACGGTATTAAGAAAAACAAAAGTAATTTATTTTCATGAATACTGTTTCGAGTGTTACTCGTGAGAAAGCATTCCTCGTCGCTTTGTAACGCGGAAGGGTCGATCGCGATGATTCCGAAAAGAAAGTACGAAAAATTGTAGGAAACGTCGGTCGTTAAGTTTCGGCGTTGAGGAATTTGTCGTGTTTCCGATCCTTCTAGAGGAACTCGCCTAAAGGAACAGGCTTTGATCGGAAAGAAGAGGAATAGCCGAGCTGGGTCGCCGGCAGCGGTGGCTATCTTCATCCGTAGGAAACACCGGCGGCGGTACCGAGGCGAACTTTCTCAATTAGTGCTCCAGTCCAATCGACCAGGAGCTCATTTGTATTCACGATGAAGCTCGGCTCCGTAGCTAGAGCAAACCGATAACTTCCAGCTCTCTTCGACTTTACCCTCTTTTCTCTCTCTCTCTACATCCATCGACACTTTCCCCCGGTCTAACTCCAGTTTTTCTCCCCGTTTCTTTTACGATACCGTCGCGTATTGCTAAACTCTCAGTTTAAACGTTCACTTTATCTGTTCCGCCCTGATTTACGCGCGGCTACTCGCGCGAAGAAGGGGCGAAGGCCGGGAGCGCGCCCGTCTTTTAACGCGAGCGTAACCGATATTCTAATGGCGGGCAAATTTAGTTTGCGAACTCCGTAGCTAAATGTATTCTTCTCGTTACGACTCGTGTCTACTTCGACTAGTGTAACAAAGGGGATGGTTCGAATCACGGTCGCTTCCATTAGGAGAAAATTTTCTTACGGGCCAAAGGGAGGTTAGTGGAAACGAATACTTCTCCTGATGGCCAGTTCTTTGTTCCTCGGGAGCAGACAGCTCGTTCCTTTTACCAGGAAAGACAAGTGCTGGAAAATAGAGGGAGAAATCTTGAATGGAACGTCTCGAACACAAAGCTGCTCGGGAAATTTGCACCGGTTTTATGGCTCACAGTTGTATCGTCGCCCGACGATCTTTATAATTTCTCGAAACAATTGTGCTCCGGGTAAATTACAGTTTCATTTCGAAAATCGACGTTCGCGTCAGGCAGAATCGAGAAAAATTGTTCGCGGAAAGGTGGGTAGAAAATGTGTACTCTTATAGCGAAAGGGAATAGTTTCTTATTTCCTGCGCGGAGGTCCAAGAAAACTTGTTTGCATCGTTATTGGCTACTTTCGAGTAGGTACCGAGACAGGATCCTTCCCTGCTAGCATTCGAAGAATGAGTCGATTTCCGTTATTTCCCTAAAATTCCTGGTTTCAGTAGCCGAAAGAAGCTACGCTGCCATCGACCCTAGTACTCTCCAAAGTTCAACTCCTTTATTACTCGGAACTACTTTTGAAACCCGTTCCATTAAGAAGATCTATATGTTCCCTATTTAGAATTATACCGTTGCATCAAAACCGAAAACATTTTCGTGGGAAAAATTATAGTATTCGGTAACAAACGACTAGTTATAACAGTGCGGGTTTACACGCTGCGCGTATGTTCGTACGCGAACACCGATTGGACGCATCGTTGATCGGTCCCGTAACGGGCGTTCGCAAAGTTCAATGCGGACCTTTATCCGTTGGTCAAAGCCCTTTAAGCATCGATCGTGGTTGGTGTGCCGTGAATAGTTGAAACTCCCGTGTCGATGAGACAGTGAGTGGCAACACTGGGTGGTCAGAGGGACCGATACAGCGCTTCGGCTTAGCCAGGTGCGCAGCTGCGCGTCTAGTGTACCACCGCGTCGATGCACCACCGATCATATTTACGCCCTGTATATCCACCCCCGCCGCCTTTGTTACCTGCTCTCGCAATTATCGCGTCAACCACGTCCAACGACGTCGTCGACACAAAGAGATGGATAATAGGCAAATCGATCCGCGATATTACGCGTTTATACGTCGAACGATTTAGAGATCTTCGAATTACTCATAAATATAACGTCGATTGTTCATTTCTGGAACGTCGTTTATGCGAGCAGAGAATGGATCAGATCATTTTTGGGGGTGTGACTTTCAAGGGTTAACCAGACATGGCTTTGGTAGCCTTGTACTGTAGTCGATTGAAAGTGGAAAGCGTCGGATAGAAGTTTTTGATATGCTCGTATCATTTTTGGAGTTTGGCTTACCGGTTGAATGTAAGAAGTAGCAGAACGACGCCAGTAGTAGCAGGATCGATCGAAGCGTGCCCATGATGGCTCCGATTCATATGTCCATCGCGCGTTCATCCACGAACCCGTCTGCAATAGAAAAATGTATGAATGAGTAGCAGTGGTATCGAGATCAGGATTCGTAATTCGCTTGATTCGAGATATTCTGTACATCTCAAAAAGCGTGAAATGTTTCTGTATAATTAAGAGGGCATTCCTAATTCTTCAAACCTTGAACTTATCTTAATAATTTTCTATCTCAAAAATCTCTTAATTGCCTTCGAATTGAAAAATCGCTTTTTCTAAATTAAATTCCTAATTAGTCGATGATACTCTTAGACCGCAAATCGTTAAAGTACTCAAGAGTTCGTTCGAGTTTGCATGCGTCTACGCGCATTCATCTCCCAGCGTGCGAGTTTGTAGAGGAAGCGAGGGCTCATTAGTTCGGGATTTCGTGGCGTTGTACCGAGTATTTCGATTAATCCAGGTAAAGAGCTAAATATCCGACTACTCTACTATGTTGTACGGACCTGATCCAGCTTCGATACGGACACGCACCACAGCCGGCCGGGTCGGAAGCTACTAGTGACCGATCATTCGGTTCTCACTTTATGTTCCACCCTTAACTATTTTCGTTAATAGAAGTACTAGTGTCTTCGAGCTTAAATGTGCCGGACGTAATTACAATCCCTTTTTCCATTCTAAGAATGATTATACTTAATTCTGGAACTTTATTTAAATATTAAGAATTCTGACGATTAGGAGAAACCTAGCGACTAACTGTTGAAGGCTTCTCGTTCGCATCAGCGTTGCGTTGAATTTATGTCACACGG